>NC_141999.1:24381761-24619261 GCF_049901715.1 Pseudonaja textilis
CTCAGAGCAGGATGGAGCCCATCTAATGGCTCATGTGTCTCGAGGGCAGAGGGCTGGGTGGGAGTTGGGGGTGATTTTGTTCTATTTTACTATATTAATTTAGTTGATTCTTTTTGCTTGTTTTTATTGTTTATTTAAACGTGGTTTTATATTCTGTAAGCCGTCTTGAGTCGCCATGGGCAAACAGGCGGCAATATAAATTCAGTAAACAAATAAAATAAAATAAACTGGTCTTTTGTTGCCTTCTAAGTCTCTCCTGGATCCCTCCCTGATGCCTCCTCCTCCTCCTCCTCCTCCTCCTCCCCCAAGGGGTTGTCCAGGGGGGATGATTCAAAAGTCAAAACAATGGCCAGGCAGGATCAAAAATTTTGACTTTTGGGGACCCCGGATCTCCCCGTCTCTTCTTCTCCTTTCTTCCTTTTTAATTCTTTTTATTGCAGTTTTCAGAAACTACAAATCTTATTTATATTCGTTACAGCATTTTGGCATCGACAAATACATAAATCTTACATACCTTATTATATACACATCTACGCTGATAATCTGTTTTAAGGTCTCTTGTTTTATTTACATTCATCCGCCCTTCCTAATCTTTAGATCTATTTTTTTAACCACTCGCACCATTTATCCCACGTTGTGTAATAATCGAAATCCTCTTTGTCTTTTGAAAGGACATATGGACACGAATCAATCTAACCTTTGCTCTTGGCCTCTGTTAGAGAAGTTGCTTGCCCTATTTGGCTAAGGATGGGAATCATTTGTTAGGAATTCATTCTGTAAGAGAATTGTTTCCTTTTCTATCTGCTTTCTCGCCTCCGCAATTTGCTTCGGAGCTAGATAGATCCTTGGAGACAATTCCCAGGAACATTCTGCTCCATAGATGGTGGGGGGCTGCCCGGGAGTATGAATACACAAGGACGAGGGAGACTGTGTAAAATAACAAAGCGTGGACGGAGCCCGGACAAAGAAGGCTCCATGGAGGAGGAAGGGGAAGGCGTGGGCGAGGCGTTGCCCACATTGGTATCAAACCTTTGTCTCTGATTGGGTAAACTTGAGTTTCTATCGGCGTAAAACGTACGTATATAATACTCTGAGCCACTCTTGCAAGATGTGGCTATTCCTTACATGCATTTTAGTCTGCATGTTTTGTACTTAGTATTCACCCAAACTTTTGGCTTTGGCCAAAGAATTTAAAAAAACTGTTACTTTTGCAAGCTTTGAGTCTTACTCTTTGGCATCTCCATGGCTCGGGGAAACTTCTGGGACCTGACACTTTCCTTTCCAACGTGAGCTTATCCAGCGCATTCCAGTGTTTTTTGTATGACTGGATCCTCTGGAGGGATATGAGCCCCTCCCCATAATTGTGCCAAAGCTCCTCTGGATTCTGTCAGAATGTGGAGCCTAATGATACTTCATCTTCTTAGGGGATTGGCCTGGATTGACCCCCTCTTCAACTCACCTGGCGAAAGTCTGGTTGGCCACCTTGACCACGCTGAGCTCTTGACACAACCGCTCCCGGCTCTTCAGTTCCGCCTCCAAGGCCGCCTGCAGTTCGAGAAACGGGGGCTGCTCCGGCTTTGGCCCGTCGGGCAGTTTGCAGGCCTAGCGGGAAAGACAAGCGGGGGTTGCACAACGCAGAACGGAGCATCTCCCCCCCCCACCCACCCCCATCTCTATGTAGGCCTCCGCTGCGCCTCTGATCAGGTTCATAAAACCCAGCATTTCAGTCTCAGGCAATCTCCTCCTTTCGTCTCCTTTTCTCTTCTTCTCTCCTTTTATCTACTCTTCTTCTCCCTTTTTCTCTCCTCTCCCCTTTTCTCTTCTCTTTTTTCCTCTCTTCTTTTCTCCTCTCCTCCTTTTCTCCCTTTTCCTCTCCCCTTTTCTCTCCTCTCCTCTCCTTTTATCTTTCTTTCTTCTCTTTCCTCCTCTCTTCTTTTCTCTCTTCTCCTTTTCTCCTCTCCTCTTCTCCCTTTTCTCTCCTCTCCCCTTTTCTCTTCTCTTTTTCCCTCTCTTCTTTTCTCCTCTCCTCCTTTCTCCCTTTTCCTCTCCCCTTTCTCTCTCTCTCCTCTCCTTTTATCCCCTGATCTCTTCTCTTTCCTCCTCTCTTCTTTTCTCTCTTCTCCTTTTCTCCTCTCCTCTTCTCCCTTTTTCTCTCCTCTCCCCTTTTCTCTTCTCTTTTTCCCTCTCTTCTTTTCTCCTCTCCTCCCTTTCTCCCTTTTCCTCTCTTCTTCTCTCCCCTTTCCTCTCCTCTCCTATGCTGTCCCCTTTTCTCTTCCCCCCTTCTCTATTTTAGTTTTGCACGCAGGTCTGCGAAATGCCACTTAATGTTCTTTTTTTTGAAAGCTTCCAATTTATTTCGCTTACTTATTGGCCTCGCCCCCCTCAAATAATAAACAAGCGATGGCCGCCATGCTACCTGCAGTGAGGCGTGGTGGAGAATTCCCCTCCGTCCACCTACCAGCTCCCCTGGGGGCGTCTCCTGGGCTCCGCCTGGTGGCCTCTTCCCAGCAGGGTCAACCTCCATGGCGATGGGCCCGGGGTCACTTTCCTGGGGGTCTTTCTGTCTGGGAGAAAAGGAGATTCTCACAGACATCGTCTCTCAAGCCCACGACATCTCTACGTGGAGTCCTCGGCTTACAACCACCCCTTTAGTGGCTGTTTGGCGTTATAACGGCACTGGGGGAAAAAAAGGGACTTACAACTGTTTTTCACCCTTACTCTGTGGTTATGGGATCAAACTTCAGACGCTTGGCAACTGGCGTGTACTTATGACAGTTGCAGGGTCCCACGGTCATGGGGTTCCCTTTTGCGACGACCTGGCTAGCAAAGTTAATGGGGAAGCCGGATCCCGCTTAACAGCTGTGGGGGACTAACCTAACAGCTGCAGGGGGTTCACTGTGCCAAGACAGGTTGTAAACAGGCCCCAAATTGGCTTAACGCCTGTCTCGCTTAACAATGGAAAATCTAGGCTCCGTGGTGGTTGTAAGTGGAGGACTCCCTGGGTCTCCAGTTGGTCCTCTCCACGGCTGGGTTTATTTTATTTACTGACGGAGAAGAGATTTGTGGCTGGTTGTCACGTTATATAACCCCAGGTGGCTAACAAGAAAACAATTGTCCTAAAACCTCTGGGAAAGTAAAAATACATCAAAATCCATCCCACAATAGCAGAGGTGGCATAGGACAAGAGCCAGCCCACCAACCCTGCTGGGCTTGTTTAAATTTCTGGCCCAGTTCTTGGGACCGAAATCAGAGCTTCATGGCTCTTCTGGGTTTCACTGGAAAGCAGGTGGAGGACTTGCCCTCCCACCAAGGCCGTAAAGCTGGGGAATTCTGGGAATTGAAGTCCACCCATCTTAAAAGTTCACTAGAATGACAGCTGGGGAATTCTGGGAATTGAAGTCCACCCGTCTTAAAAGTTCATTAGAATGACAGCTGGGGAATTCTGGGAATTGAAGTCCACCCGTCTTAAAAGTTCATTAGAATGACAGCTGGGGAATTCTGGGAATTGAAGTCCACCCATCTTAAAAGTTCATTAGAATGACAGCTGGGGAATTCTGGGAATTGAAGTCCACCCATCTTAAAAGTTCATTAGAATGACACCTGGGGAATTCTGGGAATTGAAGTGCACCCATCTTAAAAGTTCATTAGAATGACAGCTGGGAATTCTGGGAATTGAAGTCCACCCTCTTAAAAGTTTACTAGAATAACACCTGGGAATTCTGGGAATTAAGCCACCCATCTTAAAAGTTCATTAGAATGACAGCTGGGAATTCTGGAATTGAAGTCCACCCGTCTTAAAAGTTTACTAGAATAACACCTGGGAATTCTGGGAATTGAAGTCCACCCATCTTAAAAGTTCATTAGAATGACAGCTGGGGAATTCTGGGAATTGAAGTCCACCCGTCTTAAAAGTTCATTAGAATGACAGCTGGGGAATTCTGGGAATTGAAGTCCACCCGTCTTAAAAGTTCATTAGAATGACAGCTGGGGAATTCTGGGAATTGAAGTCCACCCATCTTAAAAGTTTACTAGAATAACACCTGGGGAATTCTGGGAATTGGAGTCCACCCATCTTAAAAGTTCATTAGAATGACAGCTGGGAATTCTGGGAATTGAAGTCCACCTCTTAAAAGTTTACTAGAATAACACCTGGGGAATTCTGGGAATTGAAGTCCACCCATCTTAAAGTTCATTAGAATGACAGCTGGGGAATTCTGGGAATTGAAGTCCACCCGTCTTAAAAGTTTACTAGAATAACACCTGGGGAATTCTGGGAATTGAAGTCCACCCATCTTAAAAGTTCATTAGAATGACAGCTGGGGAATTCTGGGAATTGAAGTCCACCCGTCTTAAAAGTTCATTAGAATGACAGCTGGGGAATTCTGGGAATTGAAGTCCACCCATCTTAAAAGTTCATTAGAATGACAGCTGGGGAATTCTGGGAATTGAAGTCCACCCATCTTAAAAGTTCATTAGAATGACAGCTGGGGAATTCTGGGAATTGAAGTCCACCCGCTTAAAAGTTCATTAGAATGACAGCTGGGGAATTCTGGGAATTGAAGTCCACCCGTCTTAAAAGTTCATTAGAATGACAGCTGGGGAATTCTGGGAATTGAAGTCCACCCATCTTAAAAGTTCATTAGAATGACAGCTGGGGAATTCTGGGAATTGAAGTCCACCCGTCTTAAAAGTTCATTAGAATGACAGCTGGGGAATTCTGGGAATTGAAGTCCACCCATCTTAAAAGTTTACTAGAATAACACCTGGGGAATTCTGGGAATTGGAGTCTACCCATCTTAAAAGTTCATTAGAATGACAGCTGGGGAATTCTGGGAATTGAAGCCCACCCATCTTAAAAGTTCATTAGAATGACAGCTGGGGAATTCTGGGAATTGAAGTCCACCCGTCTTAAAAGTTTACTAGAATAACACCTGGGGAATTCTGGGAATTGAAGTCCACCCATCTTAAAAGTTCATTAGAATGACAGCTGGGGAATTCTGGGAATTGAAGTCCACCCCTTAAAAGTTCATTAGAATGACAGCTGGGGAATTCTGGGAATTGAAGTCCACCCATCTTAAAAGTTCATTAGAATGACAGCTGGGGAATTCTGGGAATTGAAGTCCACCGTCTTAAAAGTTCATTAGAATGACAGCTGGGGAATTCTGGGAATTGAAGTCCACCCATCTTAAAAGTTTACTAGAATAACACCTGGGGAATTCTGGGAATTGGAGTCTACCCATCTTAAAAGTTCATTAGAATGACAGCTGGGGAATTCTGGGAATTGAAGTCCACCCATCTTAAAAGTTCATTAGAATGACAGCTGGGGAATTCTGGGAATTGAAGTCCACCCGTCTTAAAAGTTTACTAGAATAACACCTGGGGAATTCTGGGAATTGAAGTCCACCCATCTTAAAAGTTTACTAGAATAACACCTGGGGAATTCTGGGAATTGGAGTCTACCCATCTTAAAAGTTCATTAGAATGACAGCTGGGGAATTCTGGGAATTGAAGCCCACCCATCTTAAAAGTTCATTAGAATGACAGCTGGGGAATTCTGGGAATTGAAGTCCACCCATCTTAAAAGTTTACTAGAATAACACCTGGGGAATTCTGGGAATTGAAGTCCACCCATCTTAAAAGTTCATTAGAATGACAGCTGGGGAATTCTGGGAATTGGAGTCTACCCATCTTAAAAGTTCATTAGAATGACAGCTGGGGAATTCTGGGAGTTGAAGCCCACCCATCTTAAAAGTTCACTAGAATGACGGCTGGGGAATTCTGGGAGTTGAAGTCCACCCGTCTCCAAGTTGCTGAGATGGAGAAACTCTGCCCTAGAAGCGCCTGCAAGGTGATAACAGTTCTGCAGGTGGAGAAACTGCTGAGAAAAATCTTTGGATCCAGAACTATCATGGAAATCGACACCAGGAAGAAACTTTCCGGTTGCGAGCTGCCCAGCCTAGCCTTTTAGGACAAACTTAACACAACCTTTGCAAAGTACAAAAGGGTGACCCCAAAAAACGCTTCTTACTTCACAGCTGTGTAAGTGTAGGAGTACCCCACAAAGGGCAGCTGCACTCCGAGGGGAGAGGTCTCAATGACGTCCCACAGGGTCTCCTGGGAAAAGAGAAGGAGGGAAGGAGGAACATTTCCAGTCAGAGCAGCGGAGCGTTTAGCCGAGAGGACCAGAACTGAAAAAGGCAGCGTCCCTGATATAAGAGGTGGTGGTGGGGTCTTTCTTTTAGATGTGGGGGGGAAGGGTTTTTCTAGATATCGAGTTGTTGAAACCATCTCTTATCTCAGGCAATTTTGTTTAATGAGCTTGAATGCAAATAATTCCCAGCGTCGCATTGAAAAAGGTTTGCTTTTACACACCGCGTGTTTTCTTCATTCGAAGGAAGCCTGGGTCAGAACACCTTTGAGAAGATGTCTCTCTCGGAGTTATTGGGCGGCATGGAGGGTTGCTGGAACGCTGACATGACTAGGACAGACCCCAGGTACAGCCGAGAGGAAAAGGGGAGAAGAGTAAGAAGAAGAGCTCACGTACCCCTCCCCCTCTCACCATGTCGGTGAGACAGTCGTCCACCACGTCGAAGTTGCACGTGTCGGTGGCGTTGGCGAACTCGGGCACGAAGGACGGGCTGCAGTCCCGCAGGCCCTGCCAGTCGAGGCCGACGAAGAACGGGTGCTCCTTGAAGTCCTGGACTCCGTTGCGTCCCAGACGGGTCTCCCGGGCACAGATCAGCCCTTCGATTAAGGCCTGGGCTTCCGCGGGGAACTCTGGGGCCGAGAGAGGGAAGCGGAGATGCTCCTTGGAGAAACGAACATTGGGAGAAAGGAGGAAGCAACAAGTAAGGGAAAGCGGAACAGGGTATGGGGTATGCACTGATGACGTTAGCTAGTTTGGTAATGAGACGTCTGCAAGAAATCCAGCAAGCTCAGAGAAGACCAAGAATCCCACAGTTCTTCTCTTTCTCCACTCCACCCCCCCCCCACCAGCACTGAGGATGTTACCTGGTTGGGTCATGAAACGTCTGCAAGAAAACCGAGGCTCAAAGATCACCAAAGACCCCACAGTTCTCCTCCCCCTCTCCACAAATCCCATTACCTTCTACCACTGATTATGTTACCTAGTTAGGTAATTGAAACGTCTGCAGGAAAACCACCTAACTATGAGCCTCGGTGGCACAGGGGTTAGAGTGCAGTACTGCAAGCTACTTCTGCTGGCTGCCAGCTGCCTGCAGTTTGGCAGTTCAAATCCCACCAGGCTCCAGGTTGACTCAGCTTTCCATCCTTCCGAGGCGGGTAAAATGAGGACCCAGATGGTTGAGGGCAAGAGGCTGACTCTGTAAACTGCTTAGAGAGGGCTGAAAAAGCACTGTAGAGCGGTGTATAAGTCTAAGGGCTACTGCTATCTTCCTTCCTTCCTTCCTTCCTTCCTTCCTTCCTTCCTTCCTTCCTTCCTTCCTTCCTTCCTTCCTTCCTTCCTGTTAGAATGCAGTATTGCAGGCTGACTCTGCTCATTGCCAGCAGTTTGATTCTGACCAGCTCCAGGTTGACTCAGCCTTCCCTCCTTCCGAGGCGGGTCAAATGAGGACCCAGATGGCTGGGGTCAAGACCCTGACTCTGTAAACCGCTTAGCGGGGGCTGCAAAGCACTATAAAGCAGTATATAAGTCTAAGTGCTACTGCCAGCTCAGAGACCACCAAGGACCCCACAGTTCAACGCCAAGCCGCAAAGTTTCTCCTCTTATCAGCGGAACAGGTTACCATCCACCTCTCGGCCCAGCAATGGGGCACCTCAAACCATCCCTCCCTCCCAATCCATCTGGTTGCCCTCCGGCCACCAACCTTGAAGTGCAGAATCTTGCCGTAGGTCTCCACGACGGAGTCGGCAAAGAAGGGCGTGTGCCCAAAGAACATCTCATAGGCAAAAATGCCCAGAGACCACCAGTCACATTCTGTGCCATAGGAATGAAGCCCATCTTCCACCGCTTGCAAGATCTCCGGGGAGAGGTAATCTGGGGTGCCCACTGCCACTGTGGAACAGACCTGCCACCGTGAGAATGCAGGTGAGAACCTCGGAACCAGCGTCCGAACTGCCACCTATCCTGTTTCAGATATGGGCCAGGTTTGGGGGGTTGGAAAGTCCGCAAATGGGAGGTAGGAGGAGACAGAAGGGGGACCCCCCCCTCAGCTGCCCCTGCCAGACTGCCTTGAAGCACAAACCCTCCATTGGCAATCATAGTTTGTGTGTGTGTAGCTTTGAGAGGTAATCAGAAAGGTCTTGGGGTCAAAACCACGCCCCCTTGGCCACCATTAAGCCATGATGGTTATTTTTATTTTCCCTTCGTCAAATCCGCGCTCCTTGGAGTTGCCCTCCCCACTCGGTTGGCAGCCTCACCGTCCCGTCTTCTCGAAGCTTCAGACAGGATCCAAAGTCCCCCAGCCGGATGTGGCCGCACCGATCGAGAAGGATGTTGTCGGGTTTGATGTCCCTGTCAGGCAGAGAGCGGAGATGATGGCCGAGAAGGATGGGAGGGAAAAATACAAGCGAACGCGGGACATACAGCTGATCCTCGGCTTACACCCCCAAATCAATGATGCTAAGCGGGGCTTGTTGAGTGAGTTTCGGCCCATTTTATGAACTTCCTTGCCCCGGTTGTTAAGTGAATCACTGCAGCTGTTAAAGTTAGCCACACGGTTGCTAAGTGAATGGGGCTTCCCCCATTGACTTTGTGTCAGCTTCGGAAGCCATATTAGCACCAGAAGCTTCCACGCTGCCCCATTCCTGAGCCTGGGAAAATGGGAGGGGAGAAATTTCTTGGAGCGTATGTGGTTAGACATAATAGCATTCTTTTTCTAAGTCAAGGTCATGTTATCTCTGCACCTGGGTGAAGGGAAGTCTCAAGTTGGGATGGATAGTGATTGGGGCATGTGATGCGACGATGGGTGCAGGGGGGGGTGGATTTGTAATTTTTTACTTATTGGAGGGAAACCGGAACTTTCAGATTTGGGATTTCCCAGGTGTGTGTTTTGACCCAAACCTTAATACACTACAAGACGGATATGCAAAGGATTGGACATTAAGAAGAACTTTGTCACAAATGTGAGTTATGAGGATACCCGATGTACCAATAAAAAAGACTCCATTATGGATGTTTTGTGGAGTTACTCTGTCTGCTTTATACCACGCAGAGAACAATGAGCAGAACAAGCAGGTTCTGGAGGTTGCAAACGTTTCACGGAGCAGCCTCTGCTTCCTCAGAACCCACCCACCCCCCGACCCCCAGCCTATGTACCTGTGCACGTATCCCATGCTGTGAATGGAGTCAATGGCCATCACCATCTCAGCCAAGTAGAACCGGGCCATCTCCAGCGGGATGCAATCGCCAAACTTGCTCAGCAGGGTGAGGAGGTCACCCCCAACGTAGTAGTCCATCACCAGGTACTAGAGAGAGGCAGAAGGAGAACAAACCGAGGAGGAATGACGATTCCGTTCTTCGGAAAGTGGGTTGACATCTCCATCATAGTACAGACTCAACCCTAGTCTGGTATAATTATAGGGTAGTAATCTAGGGTAGGTTATAGTACAGAGTATATTCTAGGCTATGTACTCTATACTATATGCTATCTTCTTTTAATGATCCCATAATGCCTTGCGGGGTGGAGTCTGGGCAACTGAGTGGAGCTGAGTGTTTACTGGCTGGATGCCCTTCCTGTCACCAGAGCAGAGTTTTGTTCAGCAGATAATATTCCCATGGTGCCCAGAGAGAGAAATAATCTGCCTCTACCTAGCATCGAGCTCTGCCTTTAGGCCACCGCACCTCTCCACGATAGGCTATAATCTATGCTATGCTATGCACTATACTAGGTACTAGGTATAATATACTATATGCTATGCAATATACTCTGTAGTTAGTATATATATATATATATATATATATATATATATATATATATATAATACAGGATATAGTATAGTATCACGTTACAATATTTTAAATTTTCGTACCACCTGTCTCCTCTATTAAGGCAACTCGGAGGTCTAAGTAAATCAGAGCTGGCCTCCTCCACGTAAGTGTGAAATAAGTGATGCTCCCGTGATGCTACGGCAGGACTCACCAGGTAATTCTCATCCTGGAAGGCAAAATGCAGCTGCGTGATCCAGCGCTTGTCCCCATTCACCAGGACGTCCCTCTCCTCCCTGAAGCAGGAAACCTGGAGGAGCAGAGAGAGTTGAGGGTTCAAAGAGAAGGACATCCCCTTGTCAAACCTCCTGCTGTACCGTGATGGACACGAGCGGGTGAGGCTCTGTCTACAGTTCTCTTATTCCAGGGGTCTCCAACCGTGGCCCCTTTAAGACTGGTGGACTGCAACTCCCAGAGTTCCTCAGCAAGTCTTCAAGTTGCTAAGGTTAGCTGAGGAATGCTGGGAGTTGAAGTCCCCCAGTCTTCAAGTGGCCAAGGTTGAAGGCCTCGGCTCTAGTTGGTCTCAGGCAGGGGTGGGATTCAAATTTTGTAAGAACCGGTTCTGTGGGCGTGGCTAGGTGAGCGTGGCCATGTGACTGGGTGGGAGTGGCTTTTTGTGAAGCCCCCCCCCCCCATTTTGGAGGCCTTCTGGGCCTCAGGGAAACCTCCTGGGGGGTGTTTTGGCTCCCTGGGGCTCTGTGCAGAATCATACCAAACGGTTCTATGGAACCGATCCAAACCAGTAGAATCCCACCCCTGGTCTCAGGCCACCCTATTGTCAAACAAAACCTTCCCGCCATCGACGTGGGAAATACAGGCCGTCCTCAACTTATAAGCATTTGTTTAGTGACCATTTGAAGTTCCAATGTCACTGGAAAAAAGGTACTCAATTCCACACAACTGTGGCAGCCTCTCTGTGGTCACGTGATCAAACTTTGGGCACCAACTTGGCCCCGAGATGTATTGTGGTCCTCTGATCTCCTTTGGCGACCTTCTGGCCGGCAAAGTCAATGGGGGAAGCCAGATTCACTTAACGTCTGCAGTGATTCGCTTAACAACCATGGCAAAAAAAAAAAAAAGCTCGTAAAAATCAGGCGCCTCTTGATCAGCAATGAAAATTCCAGTCTGAATTGCGGTTGTGGGAAGCTACGCTCTTTTCTTCAGGAAAAGTTGGGACACCAAAGAAGCACCCCTTGAGAAAGTCTGCGTTGAAAAACGAACCGAGGCCATTTTTCTTGGCTTCTTGAGCAGCAAAATGATAAAGGAATCCGGCTGAAGGGACTTATGCAAAACCGGAAGCGGGCCTTGATCGAGAGGGAAATCCTGCCGAGGTAGCCACGATGGCTCGGCAGATGTTCTGCCTTTCGTCTTACCTCTCCCCGTTTCAACATGTCCCATTTATTCATTATTTTCATGGCGTACACCTGGGAGGTCCTTTTCTGCTTCACCACCGCCACCTGCGCAGGTAAAACAGCCGAGAGAGAGAGACAGACAGGCAAGAGAAAACAAATGATAAAAGTCCCGTTGTCGGCTGCCTCCATTTGCTCGCTCGTGCTTCGCCGCTATGTGGAGAGAAGACCGCCGCAAACTGTGTGGAGAGGGAATGAACGGGGAGGGGGGGCAGGCGGGAATGTTTGGGGAAGCGAAAGTAAACGCTGCATCTCCCCAAGGAGCTGCCTCAAGGTCTCCCGGCTGGAAGAAGGCGGGAACTGCATACCAAACTACACTTGGGACCGTCCGTTAGGAAAACATCTTGCCTGAACCTGACTGGCGATACTGGGCTGGGCCGTGAGAGATAGTTAAAGGAGGGCGGGGGGGAGGAAGAACTTGGGGATTTTGATATACTGCAATATGCTTGATCGCTAATAAAAAAATACCTTTCCCAACCAATGGAGCCAAGGATCATCGTCTCTATTTAGTTTGTGGCAAGTCTGACCACCTGTGTCTTAGCTTACTCATCGTTGGCTTCCAAATTGGGCTCCGCCTCGGTAGGCCGGCATCCATCTTGCCTGTCTGAATGCGAGAACTAGGGAGGGTCAAGTCTGAGGCGCTTTCCCCGATTACCTTTCTGCCCTGGGACTCAGATTTCTTTTATCTCTTGTCTTAGTTACAGATCTTCTTCTGCTCCTCAAGGTTATTCCTTCAGCCCATTATGACAGATCTGGGCGCATCCTTCCAAACCTCCTTTCCATCACCCCAGACTTGTCTAAAATATTTTTTTTTGTGTGTGTGGGGGAATCCTAAAATATAAGGACAGTTCAATTTCATACCGTTCCATCCCCCTGAAGTGGGCCACTTCTGCTACAACCGAGGCATCTCACAAATACTGGTTTTTACCAGCCAGGACATCCCTTGGACCCCCCCCCTTTGAGTGTGTGTGTGTGTGTGTGTGTGTGTCTCTAAAGCTACCTTCTAGTATGGGTGGTCTTTCTTCCTCACCTCACTGAAAGCTCCTCGGCCGATCACTTTTAGGATCTCAAAGTCGTCTCGCTGCAGCCGGAGCTCTTTTAATCGGGAGGTGACTGGCTCCGCTGGAGAGAAAGAGAAGGACGTTACTGGGTTTCTTCGTGTCAGGCCCATTTTGGGGGTAATTAAATTAAGTATCCCGGAACCTTGAACTGCAGAGGTTGAAGGAGGAGATGCGAGAATCCATCTCACCACTTTCTGGTCCTGGTTTAGGGTTAGGGCAAAAGGGTCCCCAAACTTGGCAACTTGAAGACCGGTGGACTCCAACTCCCAGAATTCCCCAGCCAGCTATGATTCTCGACTCTGGACGAACGTCTCTTTTCTGTTATGTACCCCGAGAGCATTTGCACCAAAGACAAATTCCTTGTGTGTCCAATCACACTTGGCCAATAAAAATTCTATTCTATTCTATTCTATTCTATTCTATTCTATTCTATTCTATTCTATTCTATTCTATTCTATTCTATTCTATTCTATTCTATTCTCTATTCTATTCTATTGTATTTTCTATTCTATTCTGTTCTATTTTCTATTCCTATTCTATTCTACTCTACTCTACTCTACTCTACTCTACTCTACTCTACTCTACTCTACTCTACTCTCTTCTCTTCTCTTCTCTTCTCTTCTCTTCTCTTCTCTTCTCTTCTCTTCTATTCTATTCTATTCTATTCTATTCTATTCTATTCTATTCTCTCTTCTCTTCTTAAAGTTGCCAAGTTTGGATACCTCTGGGTTAGGGCATGAAAGCCAGCTGGGCGACTTTGGGCCAATCACCAGGAGACGGTGAGTTCTAGTCCCACCTTAGGGATGAAAGATGGCTGGGTGGCTTTGGGCCAGTCCCTCTCCCTCAGTCTCTCATCCCAACCCACCTCACAGGGTTGTTGTTGTTGTCGTGGGGGAAATAGGAGGGAGGTGTGCTGGGCACGTTTGCTGCCTTGAATTATTTGTAAAGGTGGTGTGTGTGTGTATATATATATATAAACAAGCAAACCTTGGTGGTGATTTGGGCTCAGCGAAAAGGCAGGAGGGAGTCACCGGATGGTGAAAATGGGCGGCAGATGCATTTAACCAACCCACCAATAATTTTCCCTTCCTTTTCAATGGCCCTTTAAGCTCCCCGCCCCTCCTCGACCTATCCAAGCTCCTGTCCACAAATATGAATCGTCACGCATAGGATCTGCATCCTGCCATGACCATCCTGGACCGGTGACTCAGCTGACCGCGAGGACTGAGCTGCTGCAGGCCTTAAAAATAAATGCATGGGTGGCAAAACTTGGGGGAAGCAAGAAGCCACGTGACCTGCAACCAGGGAGAGGTCAGGTGGCCATCAAATTTAACCTCCCCGGGAGGGGGGTGACTCAGCTGCCGGCCTGCCCAGATATCCAGATTTGGCAGCGAAGAAGAGGGAAGGCATCGTCAAGGATCTCAAACAACTTCCTCACATGGTGACCCAAGGATCAAGCAAAGAGATCCAGGAGGACCGGGGGGGGGAGGGGGGAGGGAGGGAAAAGGGGGGGGCGGTTGGCAGGAGAACAGCTAAACCCGCTGGCAAAGAAGCCGCGTAAAAATAGCTGCAGGATGTGATCAAGGCGGCTGGAATGGGACGCCTTCGGGGAGGGGAACGGGGCGCCCAGAGGCCATGCAAACAACACAAGACGGAGGAGGTGCAGGAGGAGGAGGAAGAGAAGTCCCCGGCTGGCGCCATGGATGGGAAGGAGGGGACCAGACTCATCGTCCCCAGCCAGCCCCTTGGGCAAGGGTCCTCAAAGGCTGCGCGAGGCAGTCCAGCAAAAGCACTGGCCACCCCCCAGCACACCTCAGGCTGGGGAGGGGGCTGTGAAGCCCTCGTGGCAACTCCCAAGGAAGCCCTCTTGTCTAGGGGGCGCTGGGGTCTCCACCAGCAGCAATGCCCCGGGGCGGCAAAGTTGTGTAGCTGATGGCAGGATGCTGGGTGCGTCCATTGGACCCCATCTTTGGAAAGAGAAGAGAGATGGAGGGAGATGAGGAGAGAGCGGGTGGACGGACGGATGGATATGAGAAAGGAGGAGGAGGGAAGGGAGGAAAGAGGAGGGAGGGGATGACAAGGAGAGGAAGGAGGGGAAGGAGGAAGGGAAGAAGGGAAGGATGGGGGAGATGAGAAGGGAGAGAGGGAAGGGATGGATGGATGGATATGAGAAGGAGGGGAGGGAGGGAGGAGGGAGGAGGAAGAGGAGGGAGGGATGACAAGGAGGGAGGGAGGGAGGAAGGAAAGAAGGGAAGGAGGGGAGATGAGAAGGGAGAGAGGGAAGGGATGGATGGATGGATATGAGAAAGGAGAGAGGGAAGGGAGGGAGGGAGGGAGGAAGGAAAGAAGGGAAGGACGGGGAGATGAGAAGGAAGAGAGGGAAGAGATGGATGGATGGATATGAGAAGGAGGAGGGAGGGAGGGAGGAAAGAGGAGGGAGGGGATGACAAGGGAGGGAGGGAGGGAGGAAGGAAAGAAGGGAAGGAGGGGAGATGAGAAGGAAGAGAGGGAAGGGATGGATGGATGGATATGAGAAAGGAGGGAGGGAGGGAGGGAGGAAAGAGGAGGGAGGGGGATGACAAGGGAGGGAGGGAGGGAGGAAGGAAAGAAGGGAAGGAGGGGAGATGAGAAGGAAGAGAGGGAAGAGATGGATGGATGGATATGAGAAAGGAGGGAGGGAGGGAGGGAGGGAGGAAAGAGGAGGGAGGGGGATGACAAGGGAGGGAGGGAGGGAGGAAGGAAAGAAGGGAAGGAGGGAGATGAGAAGGGAGAGAGGGAAGGGATGGATGGATGGATATGAGAAAGGAGGGAGGGAGGGAGGGAGGGAGGAAAGAGGAGGGAGGGGGATGACAAGGGAGGAGGGAGGGAGGAAGGAAAGAAGGGAAGGACGGGGAGATGAGAAGGAAGAGAGGGAAGAGATGGATGGATGGATATGAGAAAGGAGGGAGGGAGGGAGGGAGGGAGGGAGGAAAGAGGAGGGAGGGGGATGACAAGGGAGGGAGGGAGGGAGGAAGGAAAGAAGGGAAGGAGGGGGAGATGAGAAGGAAGAGAGGGAAGAGATGGATGGATGGATATGAGAAAGGAGAGAGGGAAGGAGGGAGCCCTCTTTTTTTCCATTCTCATATTTCTTAGATTTCCGACAAAGTCACATTGGGCAATTGGGTGTAATTTTCAGGAAGAATTTATGCAACGAGCTCTCTAATAAATAATTGGTATGACTTATTACAAGGCAGATAAAGACTACAGCTCTGGGCACTGTCGCAGAACCAATGCTGTTGTGCAGCTAGATTTATTTGAAGTCAACCTCAGTAGCCACAGAGATCAAGCACTTTAAAAGAGTTATTTGCAGAATTTTGAAAATATGGAGCAACCCAGTTTATCCGATGCTTCTCAGATTGACTTTGCAAATCCCATCTGTCCGTCTGTCTATCTTATCTACCATCCATCCATCCAATGTCTGCCTGCCTATCTATCTATCTATCTATCTATCTATCTATCTATCTATCTATCTATCTATCTATCTATCTATCTATCTATATCTATTCTCTCATCTATCCATCAATCAATTTCTCATCTATATCTGCTTTCCATCCATCCATCCATCTACCATCCATCTATCCATCCACACACTCTCATCCATCTATCTATCTATCTATCTATCTATCTATCTATCTATCTATCTATCTATCTCTCATCTATCAATCAATTTCTCACCTATGTTATCTGCTTTCCATCCATCCATCCACCATCCATCTATCCATCCATACTCTCTCATCCATCTATCTATCTATCTATCTATCTATCTATCTATCTATCTATCTATCTATCTATCTATCTTATCTACCTACAACCCATCCATCCATCCATCCACTCTCTCTCTCTCTCTCTCTCTCTCTGTCAACCCTCCACATCCGCCTGTCTGTCTGAGTTGCCCGTCACCTGCAGAGGCGCCTCCATCCTCCTCAGGAGCCCAGCCCAGAAGGTATTTTGGGTTCCTTGAGACCCGGGATTATTTTCGGCCTCTTCCAACAGACACACAGCCTTCCAGCCAAGAGCAGGGTCAGGGGTGCGGGTGGTGGAGGGGGGCCGCTGGGTCAGCCTCCCTCCCTCCCTCCCCAGACGAGCCAAAAGACCTGCCAGAGGCGAGAGAAGAAGCCGCTCCCATTGGGTGCCTATTTCGGGCACCGGCCGGGTTGGGAATCTGGGCTTGCAACCATTCTCAGATTCCAGCAGGGCCCTGGGAGACTGGCTGCTCGTGGCTGGGGCGGGGGGGGGGGGGGCAAGGGGGGGGGCGTGGAACATTCCTGCCCATGGAAACTTTGATGCAGTCAACACACTGTCAGAAGCCCAAAGGTGCAGCTTTTTCCTTTGGATTCGGCCGGGTTCGGTCTCAGGAAAAAACGGATTTTTGCAGCCCCCATCAAGAGCCGAGGGCTTCAGTGCATGTGCAGAGTGCAGCTAGTCCCCTTCAGGGGGAGGCCTGAAGCGGAGGGTGAAAGTCCATACCTACAGGTAGTCCTCGGTTTACAACCGCCCAACCTTTCCCTGGTTATGTGCGATGAGTTTTGTCCTGTTTTACAGCTTTTCTATCCGCCGTTGTTAAGGGAAACACTGCGGTGGTTCAGTTAGTGACACGGTTGTTAAGTGAACCTGGCTTCCCCGTTGATTTTGCCGGCCGCTAAAGGAGGGGGAAAATCGCATGACCCCCAGGGACACTGTTCGTCATAAATATGGGTCGGTTGCCAAGCCTTCGAATCTTGACCCCGTGACCACAGGGATGCTACAATGCTCAGAAGTCATTTTGCTTTTTTAATCCGGTTGTAACTTTGAACGGCCGCTAAATGAGCTCTCATAAGTTGAGGACTAGCTGTCCTTAGGGAAATCTTTTGCAGTGTCCCCCTATCCAGGGGTCCCCAACCTTGGCAACTTAAGAGTTCTGGGACTTGAAGTCCTCAAGTCTTAAAGTTGAATACTGGGAGTTAAAAGTCCCAGAAGTTGAATTCTGGGAATTGAAGTCCACAAGTCTTAAAGTTGCCAAGGTTGGAGTCCCCTGCTTATACATCACCAAACAGAGGAGGTGACCTTTGACCTTTCCTTTGAAGCTTGGATGGAGCGATGGTGCCTTTGTTTAGTGACGGTCCAAAGTTACAACAGCAAGGGGTCACAAAAGTGACTTACGGACATTCCTCGCACTTATAACGATCACATCATCCTCCTGGAATCAAAACGTGAGCGCTTGGCAACCGGCAGGCATTTAGGAGAAAATCCTGGTCCGTTGGGGGGGTGGGGGGGGGCAGGGAGGTCAGGGGAATCGTCATTTGCAACCTTCTCGGCTGGCTTTATGCCCAGGAAACTCGACGGCAGAAGCTGGATTCATTTAACGACCATACAATTTGCTTAACAACGGCTATGTTTCACTTAAGAACCCTGCCCCCCACCCAACCCCCAAAGGCTCACAAATTAGGCACAACTAACTTGACTTGCTTAGCAGTGAAAATTCTGGCCCATTTGTGCTCATAAATATGGAAGGATTACACATATTTCCTTTCAGGCTAAGGGCATCTGAAGCCTGTTGTATAGAATGCGAAGGACGTGGGCCTGCGTTTATTTTTATAGTCATAATGTACACTGAAGATACTACTTAATTTCACTGTACAAGGTGCAAGGACAATAGAGTAAAGTATAGTATAGTATAGTATAGTATAGTATAGTATAGTATAGTATAGTATAGTATAGTATAGTATAGTATAGTACAGTATAGTATAGTATAGTTTAGTAAAGTATAGTAAAATAGAGTAAAGTAAAGTAGAGTAGAGTAAAGTAAAGTAGAGTAGAGTAGAGTAGAGTAGATTAAAGTAAAGTAGAGTAGAGTAGAGTAGAGTAGATTAAAGTAAAGTAAAGTAAAGTAAAGTAAAGTAAAATAGAGTAAAGTAGAGTAGAGTAGAGTAGAGTAAAGTAAAGTAGAGTAGAGTAGAGTAGAGTAGAGTAAAGTAAAGTAAAGTAAAGTAAAGTAAAGTAAAGTAAAGTAAAGTAAAGTAAAATAGAGTAAAGTAGAGTAGAGTAAAAGTTAGTTAAAGTTAAAGTAAAGTAAGTTAAGTTAAAGTAAAAGTAAAGTAGAGTAACATAGAGTAAAGTAAAAGTAAAGCAAAGCAAAGCTAAACTAAAACTAAACTGTTCCGTTTGTCTGAACATCCCAATTTTCAGCCCTGGAGGAAGATGCAAACAGGTTAAATCCAGGCAATTTCCTGCCCTTCCCACCCTTGCTCCGAAAAGTTCTCCCTGCCCCCTTCACCCCATCCCACGGAAGGCCTGCCCTCACCCCCGGGCAGGGCCACTCTTGCAAGGGAAAGCAAGAAAAACAGAGCAATCCCCCCGCCCCGCCCCGGGAATCCAGAGCACCGTGGAGCAAACCGTGGAGAGGAGAGGGCCCAGCCTGTCCTACACAGGAGGCCTTTTATGGCATTTTCCAAAGTCACAGCAGCTGAGAGAGACCCAGAAGCCCCAAGCTCTGCCCTGCCCGACTGGCCTCCCAGATCAACCAGCATGAAGGACCATAAACATGGAAACTGTCTTGGTCTGCATCAGAGATGTCCAACCTTGGCAACTTGTGGGCTTCGGTTCCCAGAATTCCCCAGCCAGCGTTCTCGGATTCGAACTCGACAGCCTTCAAAAGCTGCCAAGGTTGGACACCCCGATCTACAAGCAAGTCCTGTGAACACTCCGCTCTTCAATCCACCAGAACAGAGCTGGAAGGGACCTTAGAGGTCTTCTAGTCCAACCCCTTGTTCAACCCCCGATCCCATTCTAGACAAGCGGCTGCCGAGTCTCTTCCTAAAAACCTCCAGTGATGGAACCCCCACAACTTCTGGTGGCCAGCAGTTCCACCGGTTAATTGTTCTCCCTGTTAGGAAGTTTCGCCTTAGTTCCACGTTGCTTCTCTCCTTGTTCAGTTTCCATCTGTTGCTTCTTGTCCGGCCTTCTGGTGCTTTGGAGACTAAGTTGACCCCCCTCCTCTGCTTCGGGGCAGCCCCTCAAAAACTGGGGTGCTGCTGTCATGTCACCCCTAATTCTTCTTTCCTCTAGACTGGCCAGACCCAAATCCTGCAAACATTCTTCATCTGTTTTTGTCTCCAGGCCTTTAATCATCTTAGCTGCTCTTACAAAAAAACCAAACCTTACTTTCTCATGAATAAATCACAAAAAAATTATGGATTCCTGGGGCTGGGAGGGTTCTTGGAGGTCCTGCAGTCCACCCCGCTTCCCAAGGCAGGAGTCGGTCCTTATATCAGAAACCAGGCCGTCTCCTCTATTCAACTCCCGCTTCCTCTAAGGAAAGATGAGGGCGAGAGAAAGGACTCCAAGTTTGGTCCTGCCTCCAGTCAGAAGGAAATAAGGAAGCGCTACTTCAAAAATAACTTCATCCCTAAACAGCCACAAATCCAGGCTTCCAAGTCGCCGGATCTCAATAATAAACACACCACTAAGTGGTGAATTTTGAAGAACGGGTTAACTGCGCCCATTCCTCTCGGTCACTGTAGACTTTTCTAAGGAACAAATTCCCAGAAGGGTGACCCACAACCCATAGTTAGTCATGGCCTAATTTATGAAAGGGGGGGTAGGTATCGCTTTCAACCCCCCCCACAAAACATACCAATTAGAAACGAATCTTTTTTTGCAAGTTTCAGAGTTCTGACTAACCCAAGTAGGTGGTAAAACAGAATTGAAGGTATTTTATTTATTTACTGATTTATTTATTCACTTGGGGGAGTGGTGTTTGCTATGTATTGATTTACAAATGACTCAAGGCAACCAAATACACATAATGCTGCTTCTTCCTCCACCTCCTCCTTTATCCTAACAACAACCCTGTGAGGTAGGTTGGGCTGAGAGGGAGGAACTGGCTCAAAGACACCCAGCCTGCTTTCATAATCTTAAGGGCAGGACTAGAACTCACCATCACCTGGTGGCTGGCCCCAAATCACTCAGCCAGCTGTCATGCGTAAAGCAGAGCTAGAACTCACAGTCTCCTAGTGATTGCTCCAAAACCACCCAGCCGGCTTTCGTGCATAAAGCAAAACTAGAACTCTCCGTCTCCCAGGGATTGGCCCAAAGTCAGCCAACTGGCTTTCAGGCCTACGAAGGGACTAGAACTCCTCGTCTCCCAGTTTCTAGTGTGGTGCCTTCACCACTAGACCAAACTAGACCCTCATCTCATTTGCAAAGCAACTCTTGGGCAGCTATGCCCCCAAAGCCACCAACTCCCTGGAAATCTGTAGCGCACCCCCCCTTCTTCTTCTTCTTACTGCCCTTTTTGGGGCGGCCCCTCAACCGCCCTAAATCAGGTCCTCCCCGGCCCCCCCAGGACTCACCCCACTGCAGGAACTCTGTGATGTACTTCTCCTGGGCCAGGGGCGAAGTGCTGAGCTCGTGATGCACGCAGAGCAGGAGGTCCACCAGCGTCTCCAAGCCCACCACGCTGCAGTCCAGGACCAGCTCTTCCAGTTTCTTCAATCGGACCTCTGCAGCCATGGGGCCAGCTTGGCCAGGCGCTGGGGATACCCCAGGTGGGCTCTCTCCAGGCTAGGTACACTGTCCGCGGGGGTCTCCAGCTGCAGTCAGCGGGAGGAGGGGCTACATCGAGTGGGCCCCCTCTTGGCTGACCATCTCCTTCCTAGGTGGCTGCTGCACCTTGAGTTCTTTAATTCACCGTTTTCTTGGGTGGGGTGTCCGGCACGGAGATGTCCAGTGTCCCACAAAAGGAAGGCTGGACAGTTTCTTCACCACTCTTGTCCCAAGCACAGCCTTCTCGTTCTTGCAGGCTCCAGCTTCAGCCTTTCCTCTCTTCCTGGTGCACACACAGAGTCTACACAAACACACACACACACACACAGAGCCCCCCACTGCTGGCACTCCTGCTTTCCTGCCTTATGGCCACCCAGAGTGGAAGCAATGAGGCTGTGTTTTTCCTCCTCCCAGAGCGCACAAACACGCAACACGCCAGCTTTCCACGCCTTTCCCAGGGTCCCAAGTGCGCTGCCTTTCGAGCCAAAATAGGCTCCTTCTCCGGGTCTTGCACGCTCCCTCCCTGCACCCGCTCCGTCCGTCCGTCTCTGGCTGCCCGTGCTTGGCACACCCTCTGTGGCTGGCCTTCCCTGCCTCCTCTGCAGAGTTCCAGGCGCCCAAAACTTCTCCCCCACCCACCAGGCCCCCCTCTGCAGGGGTGTGTGTGTGTGTGTGTGTGTAAGAAAAGCACCAGCCTTCTTTCTGCCCCCCCTCCCTCCTGGGTTCCCTCTTTGGCTCAGCCCCACCTCACCCCCTGACCCCGGCAAGCCAGACCTCGCCCCCCTGCAACCTCCCGCCATCTGGTGCCAAGGCCTCCGCGGGAGCCAGGGTGCCCACTTAAAGGTCTGGGGAGGGGAGTCTCAGGCCAAGCGCCCCCCCGTCCTCCTTTTAACCCTTCCCTGCCTGGGAGTCTAAACCCATCCCAGCCCGTCCCGTTTGAGGAGTCCTGCAGCTTCTGGCAGAGGGTTTAAAACTAAATCCCTCCGGCCAATCAGAGTTTTGCTGTCGACTTTGGGGGTGGGTGGGGGGGTCTTGACACAGTTTGCTCCTAATGCACAGCTCTCCAATGAAGAGAAGGGCGAGGGGTGGTATAACTGTCCCCCAGTATTTGAGGGGCTGTCAGAGAGGAGGAGGAGGAGGAGGAAGGGAGTCCAGCTATTCTCCACAGCCACCGGAAGGCAGGACAAGAAGCAACGGATGGAAAACGAATCCCGGGGAGATCCAGTTTAGAACTGAGGAGAAACTTCCGAACAGGGAAGGGACAATTAACCAGCGGAAGTGCTTTTCCCCAGAAGTTGTGGGTGTTTCGTGACCGGAGGCTTTTAAGAAGAGTCTGGACAGTCCCTTGTCTGAAAGGGTAGAGAGGCTCTCCTGTTTGAGCAGGGGTTGGACTAGAGAACCTCAAGGTCCCTTCCAGCTCTATCCTGATGGATTGACGCCACCTCAGTTAAAAATCCCCGCACTCACTGGCATCCTGGAGGACCAGCCTTCCGACAGATCGCACGCAAACCCTTCCTTGCCGGCATAACTCTCATTCGCACATGGAGGGTCTGACCTGATCCGACCAGGCCATTTTCCTACCAATGACTTCCTTCTTTCTCCCTGGGAAAAAAAAAAAAACGCCTTGGTTAGTTGGTTGGTCAAGTCAGCCAACGTGGGGAGGGGGTGAAACGAGGGGGTTGGAGCAGGTTGGAAAGACCAGCGTTTTTTCATTTTGCAGAGCGGACAAAACTTGAGAATCCTTCGGTGCAAAACTCATTCAATACCCGTTGATGCTCACGGGAGCGATACGGTGGCAAACAAAGGAAGAGGATTGTGGGATTCTCCCCCTCCCCACCCATCCAGGCCGTGAGGACGTTTGAGGAGGGGGCTTATTTCTGCCTGAGGCCCCCCCACCCCACTCCGTGCAGTGGTGGTGGTGGTGGGGGCTAGTCAGCTTGTTGGAAAGCATCCCAGCCCCTGCAACCCGCCTTGCGAGCTGTTTCTGGCCAGGCTCCACCAAGCTAACTTTAGAACAGAAACATTCCTGCAGCCTAAATGGAACCATGGAGCAGCCAGCAATTTTTTTTGGGTGGGGGGGGGGTAGGGGAAGGGCTGGGAGGGAGCTAGCTGGGAATGGTTTGCAAGGGTTTTTCACCCTCCTGCCCTGTTTTTCAAGGCCCTGTTTGGGGCCTTGGGTCAGAGGCCCTCATCAGCAGGGACCTTCCAGGTTGCCCTTTTGCAGGTGGCAAAAGTCAAATTGCAAAGATTTCACAGCTGTTTTTCTCTCTTTGGTTCCCTCAGGAGCCGAGGTAAGGCAAGTGGGGGCCCGGGGGGGCGGGGCAGGGTCAGAAAAGTCAAAATGGCTTCCCTGTGATCCAAGTGCCAGGCTTAGCAATCTGAGAGTGTATTTTCTTACTTTTATTTTTATTTTTAAAATAGATTTAATAAAACGTGGTTTTATCGAAAGGCAGTTCACAAAAACTTTCTCCTAAAATTGGTTAGGCGCTTTCCGGATTCCCAATTTTAAAAAAAAGATCCGGGCTCCCTGCCCCCGTTTTTATCCCACGTCAGGATGTCCAACAGGCCGCAGCAATTTCTTATCTGCAAACAGGACTTATTACCTTTAGGTATTAAGCGGTTTTGTCTCTGTTTTTCCTCATCATGGATTCTGTAGTCTCCATCGTGAACCAGCTTGCGTGGCCAACAGCGACCCCCAATGTCCAGCCTGGGAATGGCAGGGGATCCAAGAAGTTCCCCCTTCCTAGAAGCTATAAATTTATATAACAATGGCAGATTTTCAAGTTTCTCACACGTCTTCATCGAGCGAGGCAACGAAAAGTGTGTCTGTGAGAGGACGGAGATAGCAAGGGGGATAAGGGACACGGATAGTGGAAGAGATTTTTTTTGCCAGGGCTTTTTATCTCTTCAGAGCAGAGTTTTCCAACTTTGGCAACTTTGCGGACTTCAAACTCCCAGAATTGGTTTCCACTGTGTGCCCGGTGGAAAATGAGCTCAAACCAGGCCAATTCATGTAAAACTCACCCAAGAGCTTTGCTTGCTTGTGTCGGTTCATCCGTTGCAATCTACAGTTTAAAATTTGCTATCAGCGACCTTTTGGTTTCCAAGTGCGGTAAGACAGAACAATAGGATGATAGTAGAACGATAGACAGATGAATAGGGTGAATTGATAGGATGAATGTACATAGATAGACAGAGATATGCGTGATAGACAGATGAGAGAGAATATAGATAGAAAGATGATAAAGGTAGATAGATGATTGACAGAGTGAATAGAGTGAATAGATAAAGCAAATGAACAGACATAGACTCAGAGACGTGATAGATAGATGAGAGAGAGAATAGAGAGATGTATAGTGGGTGAATAGATAGATAGAAAGATGAGATAGATAGATAACCGTGTTTCTCCAACAATACGATCTCCGCCAATAGGAAGGCCCAGCATGTTTCCTAGGCATAAAATGAAATTAAGCCCCTCCCCCCAAATTTAGGCCTATTTTAAAACATGCAAAATGGAGAGAAGGGCGGGGGGACTTGCCGTTAGGAGCGCCCCGCGGGCAGCAATTCCTCGCCACCAGCTGCTCCTAATGGGCGATCATGGCAGAGCGCGGAGAGCTCCCAACTCCTGCCAAGCACCTTTGCGGCAGACCCAAGATCTTCAGCGCCCGCCTTCTGCCCATGCTGCCGCCGCGTTTGGAACTGCCACTTCCACGTTTGGAGCACTGCCGCTGTTTGGAGCACCAGCGCCGTTTGGAGCGCCGCCGCCGTTTGGAGCGCCGCCGCCACTCCAAACATGGCAGCAGCTCCAAACGCGGAAGTGGCAGCTCCAAACATGACAGCGGTGCTCCAAATGGCAGTGGCACGCCAAACACGGAAGCGGCAGCTCCAAACGTGGCGGCGGAATGGGCAGAAGGGAAAGCAACCGCGGCGGGTGCCAAAGGTCCTTGGTCTGCAGCAAACGTGTTTGGTGGGAGTAGGGAGCTCTCTGCGCTTCGCCATGATCACCCGTGAGGAGCGGCTGGTGGTGAGGCTGCCCACGGGGCGCTCTAGTTGAGGATGCAAGGGGGGGAATTAAGTCACCCCCGAAAAGATGGCCTAGCCGTTTTGGGGGGGCTCAAAAAAATATAAGACCCGGACTTATTTTATGAGAAACATGGTAGATAGATAGATAGATAGATAGATAGATAGATAGATAGATAGATAGATAGATAGATAGATAGATGACAGAGTGAATAGTGAATAGATAGAGAGGATGAATATACAGATAGACAGAGAGAGATGTGATAGATGAGATATATATATATATATATAGTGGGTGAATAGATATAAAAACAGATCTTAGAGAAACAGACCACTGATTAATGAATAAATATTGACGTCTCCACTCACAGGGGCAGTGGGAGCTTCATTCAACTTCACTCACTATTAGAAGCTCACAGTTCCACAACGTTGGTGTTTTTAAGCTCTAAAGTCACCTCCCTTTACAGTATTATTGTGTTATTGTGTATTGCTTTATATTTATTTATAACTTTGTTATCTCAACAGCTTTCAAGCAGCTGCCATAAAAAAAAAAAAAGGGAAGGCCGAGAACAGTAAAATGGTGATAAAGGGAATTGGTGGCAGGCAGCTGTCCCTGACTCCAGATGGCACCAGCTGTTGGGCCCCTATTGAGTGGCGATGCCACCACCCAGAATGCCCCTTGCTGCCCCATGGAGCGGGATCCTGGCCAGATCAGGCGACACAAGCCCTGAAAGAAAGACGGTGACCCTGCAGCTGTGACTTTCCGCGGCTGCCTCTCCAAATTCCCCCTGGAAGTTGGCAAGGAATTTACCCCTGCTTTTCACAGCCAACTTCCCCAACCTGGTGCCCACTGAGACTCTCTGAGACAGGGGTGTTCAACCTTGGCCACGTTTGTGGACGAAGCCACGAGGGCAAAGCTGGGTGGGGAATTTGGGGAGTTGGAAGTCCATAAACCGACAGGGTTGGACCTCCCTGGTGTAAGAGAAGTGGAACCAGGGTTAAACAGTAACCAGGATAAGGAGGAAAGAGACCCATTGCCTGGGAAACCGAACCCCCATGGGCCACAAGTGATGGGTGGGCAGATGCTGAACAGAGCAGGGCAGCCTCCTCCCCCAACCATCCTGGCTGAGCTTTATGGAATTGGGAGTCCAGGGTGGGGCCAATCCACATTCCAGTCCGCCTTGTGGCCTTCTTTGAATCCTAAGGGCGGGAAGGGCCCTGGGAGGTCTTCTAGTCCACCCCATGCTCAACCCTCATCCCATCCAGGACAAAAAGCTCGTCCAATCTTCGATGGAGCACCCCACTTTTTTTGGAGGGGGGGGAGGGGAGCGTCGGAGGGTCTCCCAGGGGCCCAACAAGGAGATCCAAGCTGAGGGCCCCATCCTGGATGGGAAGGAACTTGGGGTGCGCGGGTGTGTGTGTGTGTGAAGCAACTTCGCTTGGGAGGGGCCCATCGGGGGAGAGCCCGGAGCTGCTTCGGGGCGCGGAGGATGCGCGGGATCCCAACCGAGCTGGAGGAGGGGGAGTGGGGGTGGGGGGCGGCAGATCGGGGCCGGGCGCAGCCTCGCCGGAGCGGGAGAGCGCCTGGCCGCAGGAGGAGCCCCGCCCCAAGGAAGGTGGAGGAGGAGGAGGAGGAGGAGAAAGCGAAGCGCAGAGGGGCGCGAGGGGGCCGGACGGGGAGGGGACCGGGCCGGAGGGAGGCGGGCAGGCAGGCGAGGGGGGCCGGACTCCCGCGCCCGAACATGGCCTCCTTCCCCGCCGAGCCTCCCGGCCGCGGCCCACCCGCCGCCCCGACGTCCGCGGCCAGCGGCGGAGCAGCGGAGCCGCGCCAACTTTCGCCAACTTCGCCGCCCGCCCCGTCCCGCGCCGAGCCCGGCGGCGCGGCTCCTCCCGCGGCGGCAGCAGCAGCAGCGGCGGCGGCTTCTCCTTCTCCTCCTCCTCCTCCTCTCCCGCTCCGGGGTGTCCAGCTCCGGCCGCCGCTCCGGCCGCCGGCCTGCCGCGCTTCTCGGCCGAGCAGGTCTCGTGCGTGTGCGAGGCGCTGCTGCAGGCGGGCGACCCGGGCCGGCTGGGCCGCTTCTTGGGCTCGCTGCCGGCCGAGGAGGCGTCGCGGCTGGAGGCGTCGGGCTCGGGCGAGAGCCTGGCTAAGGCGCGGGCGCTGCTGGCCTTCGAGCGGGCCGACTTCGGCGAGCTGTACCGGCTGGTGCAGAGCCGGCCTTTCGGGCCGCCCCACCACCCGTTCCTGCAGGACCTCTACCTGAGGGCGCGCTACCGGGAGGCGGAGGCGGCGCGGGGCCGGGCGCTGGGCGCCGTCGACAAGTACCGGCTCCGCAAGAAGTTCCCGCTGCCGGCCACCATCTGGGACGGCGAGGAGACGGTCTACTGCTTCAAGCGACGCTCCCGGGCCGCCCTGCGCGACTCCTACGGGCGCAGCCGCTACCCGAGCCCCGAGCAGAAGCGCCGCCTGGCCCGCGACACCGGCCTCTCCCTCACCCAGGTCAGCAACTGGTTCAAGAACCGGCGGCAGCGCGACCGAGGCGGCGGAGGAGGAGGCGGCGGCGGCGGAGGAGCCGCGGGAGGAGGAGGCACGCCCAGCAAGAGGTGAGGAGGAGGAGGAGGAGGCCCTCTGGGCATGGGCAGAGCGCCCCCGCGGGGGGCTGGAAGGACGCCTTGGGAGCGGCTGGCAAGGGACAGAGGTGGTAGAGCCTCCAGGGGCCTGTGCAGGCTACCCGGGCCCTTGCCAACGCCTTGGGTGCGGAGGGCCTGGGAGGTTGGACCCCCATAATCCCCAGCCAGGCCGAGGTTCGAAGCCTGGACGAGTTCCCCCCAAAATGGGATGGGGGATGCAGCCCTAAAAGTTGGGGGGGTCTCCAACTCCTGCACGTGTGAATCCTAAGCAGACCCCCCCCAAAAAAAAAAATCTGCAAGCAAGCTACAAACCAGGATGAAACTTCAACCTGATCCTTGGGGGCTGGGAGGGGTTTCACCATTTCTGCACGGGGGGAGGAGGACGAGACACCCCTGGAATCTGGGGAATGCAAGGGGGGGTGTTTTGGCAAAAGGGTTGCTGGGAGGGGTTGCTCCCCCCCGCCCCCCAAAAATGGCTCCTAGGCTAACAACCTGACCAGGTGCAAATTCCCAGCAACCCAAAAGGCAGCCAGACTGGCACAGGTGGTAGCTCCCTTCTGCCTCCCCACCCCCCACTTGCTTTGACCGTGTACACGTGCCAATGAAGGAGACCCCCCCACACACACACCTCATCCCGGTCTGTCCCACCACCCATTTCACTTCCCTGGGGTTCCCGGACCATTTTTGGGAGTGCTGGAGACGAGTGAGCTGGCTTCCACTTCTTTGGAGTTAGCAGAACTTTCTGAGAGTGGGGGGGGGGGGGGGGGGGAAGGGGGGGGCAGAGGAGGTGGAGTACCTACTAAGGGAAGAGAATCTGTGTAGCTCAGGGTTGAAATGTGGGGGGGTCCTTGGTGCTCTCTGAGCTTGGGGGGTGTTTCTTGCAGACGTTTGGTGAGCCGACTAGGTCAACATCCCCCCACTGCTCCGTTATATCAGCCTGAGGAGCCCTGATGAGGTTACCTAGTTGGGTCGTGAAACGTCTGCAAGGAAGCCACCAAGCTCAGAGGGCACCAAGGAGGCAGCCAATAATCTCTGCTGGGTCTTGGGACAGCTCAGAAGAACCTCAACGGGGACCCCGCCCGCCACATCCTTTCAAGGGAGCCGAAGTCCTGCCTCCGCTCTCTTCAGCCCACACAACGTGGAAGCCTCTTCTCCTTTGTTGTGAAATCTGAGTCCCAGGCGTTGGGTTTCGCTGGGCCTCCCGATCTCCTCCCTTCCCAGGCCAAGGGTGGAGACCCAGAGCCATCTCCTCCTCCTCCTCCTCCTCCTCCTCCAGATAGCTGGTTGGCGGATCCACACCTCTTCCTCCAGGGTTGGGAATGCTTACAAACTATGGGCTGGGAGTGTGGAACCTCGGAGTAAGGCCAAAAGGAAGCGGTTAGGCTGTGGTTGAACATAGCCACGAGTTTTGACAGGCTGAGGGTGGGACCCACAGGAAGCCATCCACTCGTGAATTTGGGGGAACCGTGTTCTAGGACACGGGTCTCCCAACGCGGCCATTTTAAGACTTGTGGACTTCAGTTCCCAGAATTCCTCAGCCAGCCCATAAAACGGTCTTTCCATTTTCCTACACCGGGAGTGTCCAACCTTGGCAACTTTGAAGACCTAACAGGTTGGGGAATTTGGGGAGTTGAAGTCCACAAGTTGCCAAGTTGAGAGACCCCCACCCCACCCCTGCTCTAGGAAAACAGAAAGGTGGTTTATTCAACCAGGGTTTGGACTTCACACACCGGAAAGAGGAGGGTTGAAGTTTCCATACTGCACCTGCATTGCTACTTCGATCCCTGCAGTTTAAGTTTATTTGTTTGTGTATTAAATGTACGTGCCATTTATCTTGGCGCTTTTCAGGTTGGCTGAAATATGGGATTATTTTTTTTAGCTGACGGCAAAACAGCTGAACTGGGCCGGCTACTATCCAAGGAAATTGGATCACATTTTGTTTATCGGTTGATGTCCCGCCTTTATTATTTTTTATTAAATTAACTCAAGGCGGCGAACGTAGGTCATACGTCTTATTTCCCCCACTACAACAACCCTGTGAGCCCTGTTGGCCTGACCGTCTCCTGGTCACCGTCTCCCGGTTTCTAGAAATTCCCCGAAATTCCTTCTGAGGTTGGCAAAGAGAAGGGATTGACTCCAAGGGTGGAAGTTGGCCGCTGCGTCAGACGGAGCTCCCTGGGGCAGCTCCTCCTTCACCTCCTCGAGAAAAGTTGTAGGGAGAAAGTGAGCAGCTCGTTCCGGCCCAGAGAAACGGGGGTCCCTAAGTGATGCCCCTTCTCGGGGGTCCTAAGCGGTGGCAGGAATTTGGGGAGCTGCAGAGAGGTTGTCGGTTGTTTCTCCTGTACCCCAGAATTACGGCTGATCCTTGATTCGCTACAATTGAGCCCCAATTTTCTGTTGCTAACCAAGACAGTTGTTTAGATAAGATAAGATAAGATAAATTTATTGTCATTGTACTCAGAAACCTGAGAACAACGAAATAAGACAGTTTTGTCCCATTTTAGAACCTTTCATGCCACGGTTGTTAAGTGAATCCTTGCAGGGATTCAATTAGTAACATGGTTGTAAATCTGGCTTCCTTGTTGACTTTGCCCAAAGGTCGTAAAAGGGGATCGTGGGACTCCAGGACACTGGAACCATCATAAATACGAGTCAGTTGCCAAGCATCGATCCCGTGACCTTGGGGCGGGGGGGGGTTTACAACAGTTGTAAGTGTGATGGACGGGCATAAGTCACTTTTTCAGTGCCTTTGTCCTTTCTAACAGTCGTTAAGCGAATGGTTATAAGCCGAGGACTAGCTGTACTAGGGGATTTACCCTCTGACCTCTCCTGCAGTGAATCCGATGGGAACCCAAGCACAGAGGACGAGTCCAGCCGTGGTCCGGAAGAAATCGAGGCCGTGGGGGGCCTGTCCGCCAGCCACGAGGGCATCGCGGCGCCTGGAAGCCTCTTCCTCCCGGGGGCCTGCACCAGCGCCTCTTCCATCCTGTTGAATGGGAACTTCATCACAGCCAGCTCCCCGCCCGCCATGCTCCTCAACGGGGGCTCCGTGATCCAGACCCCCGCCGGAGGGGTGATCCTCAACGGGCTGACCCTCGGAGACAACCAAACCATCACCCTCAGCCCCGTGGCGGCTCCCAGCCCGCCCATCCTCCTGAACGGCTCTGCCGGCCTGCTCACCCCCAAGATGGAGGAGGTGGGCAAAGCCCCCCCGGAAACCCTCTCCCCGGCCACGCTCATCCTCAACCCGGCGGCTCTCCAGGGAGAGGTGAAGTCGGAGAGCGGCGTCAACCCGCTGGCGTTCGGGATGGACATGAAGTCAGAGGAGGGGCAGGGGGCAGTTCTCCCTCCCCTCCTGTCTCTCCCGGAGGCCTCCCCGCTCCTCTCCGAGCACAAGGGGGCGCTGTTGGCCACGGTGCCTATGCCCCAAGTGGTCCCTTCGAACGAAGAAAGCCCCGCAGTCCCCCTGTTGCCCGTAGCCCCTCAAGCGGCAGTGCCCCCGAGTCCACAGATTGTGCCACTCGCTAAACTGGTCCCTGTCGGTCAAGCTCTGGCCGCTTCCCAGGGAGGAGGGCCAGTGGGCGGCGGGCAAGGGTCCCCAGCGGTGGCATCTCCTGCCGTCACTGCCACCCCGCTCCTCTCTGTCCCTGGGTCCTCTACAGCCCCGGCCACTGTCCTCCACGTTTCTGCCCCATCCCTTCTCCCGCTCAGCCAGGTATCGCCCCCTTCGCAGGTGGTCCCCCTGTCCCAGGCGGTTCCCGGGGCCCAGCTGCTGTCTCCACCTCAGATGGTCCCCGTGTCCCCCACCCAGATCTACACCATGCCCCCCGGGGCTCCGGCACCTCAGCTGGTCTCCATTCCTCAGGTGGCGCAGGGCTCCCAGCTCATCTCCTTGCCCCAAGTGGTGCCCACCTCTCAGGTGGTGACTCTGCAACAGGGCGTGGGCAGCCCCATCCAGATCCTGACCAGTGCCGCTCCCCTCAAGGTGGGCCCTGTGGCTGGGACCCCACAAGGCACAGGGGTCACCGGAGGCCTTGGCCAGAACAACGTCCATCTCCTCAACACCAGCGTTGGTGTCGCCGCGCTGCAGCTTCCGGGCACAGCACAAGGTACGTATCTGCCCTGGCTTCCCAGGTGGCTGAGCCTTGTCCAGCCAAAATGGAGGACCTCTCCTGACGTTGTGGGAAGAAGGCTGGGCGTTCTCCGGAAGAATCAACAGTCCAGAATTAGAAGGGGGTTCCTGCAGTGGTGGTATGCTACCGGTTCAGACCGGTTTAGCCGAACCGGTTGTTAAAAAAAACATGGGCAATCAGCTAAGAGGAGAGAGAAGAGAAAGGCGCGGGATCGGCCCTCCAAACCGCTCCTGCGCTTTCCTCTTCTTTCTCTTCTCAGCGGATTGGCGCTGCAGAGCTTCAGCTGGTGTGGGGAAAGCTGCGCGCGTGGGTTAGGCAAAGCACGCCCACCCAGCCACGCCCACCGAACCGGTGGTAAAACAATCTGAATCACCCTACTGGGTTCCTGTTCTGGAAATGGGGGTCCCTGTACCAGTAGAGGAGACTATTTGTAGCTCAGGGTTCGTACTCTCTGAGTTTGGTTGTTTTCAAACAGAGGACGAGTCCAGCCGTGGTCCGGAAGAAATGGAAGCCTGCATAAGCCTGCATGCATGCACACACACACACACACACACTCCTGGAATCCTTGTGGCGATCCGTTTCTGGACGTCGCAAGAATTCCTCTCTGGTCATCTTGACAAAATCCAGATGGGGTTATTGTGAATTCCTCTGTCGTGCGGTTCCACTTTCTCCACGGTGACACAGTGGTTAGAGTGCAGTACTGCAGGCTACTTCTGCTGACTGCCGTCTGCCTGCAGTTTGGCAGATCGAATCTCACCAGGCTCAAGGTTGACTCAGCCTCCTGCCCTTCCAAGGTGGGTCAAAGGAGGACCCAGATGGTTGGGGGCAAAGAGGCTGACTCTGTAAACCGCTTAAAGAGGGCTGGAAAGCACCGTGAAGCGGTCTATAAGTCTAAGGGCTACTGCTCCAAGCCGCCGTTTCTCCTCCCTTAACCATTCTCTCCTTCCTTCCCAAGGCCATCTCCTATATCTGGAGAGCGGACAGACACCGGGGTTGAGCGATGGGGAGCCAGAATGCTTGAGATCTTGTCTAAAGTGGGTCCTCTGTTGTCCTTCCGTTCCAGGTAACCTCCTCCTAGCCAACCCAGCCACTGGCAACAGCACCATCGTCACCGGCATGGCTGTACAGCAAGGCAAACTGAACCTCACCGCCACCTTCCCGGCTAGCATGCTGATGACCCTTGTACTCTCCGCTCCGGCAGCCTCAACTTTGACTCTTCCCATCAAACAGGAGGCGGCAGCGGCCACCCCGGCAGTTCTGGGAGCTACCGAAGGCAACGCTGGGTTGCTCGCGGGAGTCCCTTCATGCTGCCTACCGAAGTCTCCCCTCTTTCGTCCTCCAACAGCACCGACCCAGCCAGCGTGGCCTTCGGACCAGACCCCGGCCAAGGCGCTCTCCTTTCCAGCTTCTCCCAGCCAGAGACCCTGTCCATGTCCCAGCCGCAGGTAGTGTGGTCCAACCCGGTGAGCATGGACCTTCAGGGGAACAACTCCGGGGGGCTCTTTGCGATGGTGGAGAAAGGGTCAATGGAGGAGCTCCGGCTGCCCGAGGGTGAGGGTCTTTTGCTGGCTGCTGCTGGGGGGGACCCACTCGGTCCCGAAGGTCTGGACTCGGGGGAAAAAGTGCTGACTCAGCTGCAGTCGGTGCCCGTGGAAGAACCTCTGGACCTGTAAGACTCGGGCAGTGGCGGAGTTGTCGCTTTCCAGGCAACCTTCGAACGGAGAATTCGGACCTCACGGTCTTTCCCAGAGTTTGGGAATACTCAAAAGTGCCTCAATTGGAGAAGACGCTTCCCTGCCCATCTTTGCACAGCAACGGTGTCACACTACAAGGGTTCTCCGCAAGGCCCTTCACGCTGATCTCAAGAGGCCACGGCTGGTGCGGCCAATGAGGGGGTCCCTTTGTGGTCGTTGGAGTAGCAAACACTACAATCCCGGGCAGTTCTTGGCTTTCGACTGGTTGTTGTTGAAGGACCACAGAAAGTTGACGGGCTTTTGAAAAGCTACTTAGGACTTCTCCTCAAAGTGACGACCACAGCATTTCCCCCTTCCTTGGGGGTCGTGGGAATCGCATTTCGGGTACCTCACAACCGACTCGCGTTTCCAACCGGTTGTGGTGGCCTTATGGTCTTGTGATCGCAATTTGCTGCATTTTTGTAAGTTTCCCGTCATGTTTTTCCAACGTCCATCCAGAGAATGGATTTGCTTAAATGGCCGCGGTGTTTTTCTTTACTTTGGTGACTCCCTTTACGGCTGTTGTAAAAAAAAGTGGTCTTAAATCAAGCCCCATCACGTGGTGCTTTGATTTATGACTGCAACCACTTACAACTGAAATCCCAGTCGCAATTGTGGCCCTAAGTCAGAGGTCCCCAAACTCGGCAACTTTTAAGACTTGCGGACTTCAACTCTCAGAATTCACCAGCCAGCTAGACCTGCTTTTTCTCTCTCTTCATCTCCTAAAGTGGAAAGAGATTGCAGAGAAAGGGATTACAAGAGAGTAAGCTATGCCGGCTGGAGAATTCTGGGAGTTGAAGTCCACAAGTCTTAAAGTGGCCAAGTTTGGGGAGGCCCTGCTTCCATTCCTCATTGTGAAGGTCAAACGTTTCATTCTGTATCTTCTTTCAACTTCCTTTCTACTAGATTCTCCTCTCTATTTCCAAAGTCACACTACATCTTGGGAAGCTGGGAGCGTCCCACTCAGTCGAGGGAAATTTTAGGATATCGAGAAATATTTCCTGTCCTCTCCTCCATGGTGCTAGGGATGATCCCAAAATGGAGAGGCAGGAAAATTATCCAGTTTCCATTTTACTCTCGGGGGGGTGGGGGTGGGATTCGGTGGCATTGAGGACAGCCTGTCATCCCTCAAAAAAAAAAGGCCACCTCTGGAAACAGCTTGGATGTGTCTCTATCTGCACACATGCCTTGGTGGTGGAACAGACGTTTCGAATCTGAAGACGAGAGGACTAAGAAAACGTCAGGCTAACCATGACCATCCTATCCATGGACAATGCAAAAATGGTGTGGATCCTGCACAGGTTGGTCCTACAGTTAAATGGTACTTAGATTCTATATACAGAACAAGCTTCTTAAGCCACTATGATGATGTTACTCTTTTGTATTTTCGGACTGACAGCCCAAAGGCAGCTGTCCACCATAGTTACTTTCACCTGCGATGGGTAGAACAGCTTGAGCGATAGAAATAATTCTGCGTTATTGCAAAATGGAGTTCTTCCCCAAGGACCCCAAAATGAATTGCTTCTCTTGGACCACCTTGAAATCCTTAAAGCCAGTGCTGGAAAAAAATGTGCATAAAATCTGTTTCTAAAAGAGGCCTTCTAAAAAACACAATTCCCCCATACTTTGTGTAAATTAAGTGAAGTTCTGCTGCTTGTATGCTTGAGTTTCTATTATGTGGATATAAGGGGGGAAAAAGTGCCATTTTATTAACACTACATTCATGCAACCTTTAGGAAATTTTGCTGAGTGACATGTGAGAATGGATTTTTAAGAACCGAAGCTATGCCAGTTATGAAATGAAGTTGGAATTTACTATAAACTGAAGATGCCACGTATAGCGCGGAGAAAGTCAAGACTTAATGCAGTGTTTTTCAATTTTGGCTACTTTTAAGATGTATGGACTTCGGCTCTCAGAATTCCCTAATGTAGCTGGCTGGGGAATTCTAAAAGTTGGAAGTCCATACATTTTTAAAAGTACCCAAGGTTGAAAAACACTGGCGTAATAGAATAATCTTGCATTAAACATTCCTAATAGGCTACCTGTTTACAGTTCCTTCAGAAATATTAATGCTTTTTTAAGCATTAAAATATGTTCCACATAAGCAAAAATATTTTGTTGTAAAGGCAATTTTTGCAGAGAAAAATTGCAGTTGGAAATCCTGTTTTTTTTTCAAGCTGAAGCAGAAATATTCTTGAGGGAACCTCGGAAAGTTGCCTTTAGTCAATATGGACAGAACTGAACTAAATAAGATAGCCCGGAGCTCTACAGGTAGTCCTTGACTTACAGTGTTGCTTCACGACCATTCACATTTACAACGATCAAGGAACAGTTACTTTGTGGCCTGTAAAAGCACCGTTGTAAATGATGATGCCACCTTTCCCTCGTACCTTTTGGGCACTTGGCAACTGGTTAACCACAATTGGTGACATTTTTTTAAAAAGTTTTCCAGCAAAAAATTCTCATTCAAATGAATGGACTTAGGAGCATCATGTTTGCTTAATGGCAAAAAAAGAGAAAAATGTCATGAAGTCACTTCCAATCATGTGTGCCTCGACTTTACGACCAAATTGCCAGTCCCAGTTTTGGTCCTAAGTTAAGGACTACCTGTCGAGGATAAGGCAGCTTACTTGCACTTTACGACTTGCTAGGGAGGGCAATTTTGCTTCCATCTAATTCTCACTTTACTGACCGAGCTTTCTATTCAGTAGTTTTAACAACAATGCAGAATTATCTAATTTGCAAAGGGTTAAAAAAAAAGAATAAGAAAGAATCAAGATGGCAGCTGCAACTATGCAATGAAAGGCCCGGCTCGTTTATAGGTGTCAAAGGGCGGGACTTTGATCACGGGAGGCCGCTGTCTTCTCCTTTTGGACCTATTCATGCAGACACCTCTGCACGTTTGGCACGGAAGAAAATATGCACGTTGGCCATTTGTGTGCCCACTTCTAAAGGATACACAAGTATTTGTGCCCTAGCGAAATACATGTTGTGCCTACTTTTTCTCCAGTCAACACGACCTTGATTGTGTCGTTTTCTCTCCCAAGCTACGTATTTTTTGCAGGGCGCTTTGGAATCGGAAAAAGGCACTACAGTACTTTGAAATGTATATTTTAGACACTTATCCGTTCCAGGTTCTGACCCAAGAGAGTTTTTTTAAAGATAGGTAGTCATCCCTGGACTTACGACTGGAATGGAGCCTGCCCATTACGGTTATGACAGTCATAGAACAGTTCATGTAACCGATCCAATTGTACGACTTTTTTTTTCCTGGGAGTCCTTAAGCAAACCAGTGCTTTGCTAGGGGAGCGGTTTTGCGGAAGTAAATTCCGATTTTCAGCAAAACCATCATAAAATGCAGCCATGGGACCACAGGATGCTGCAAACGGCTATAAATATGTGTTGCCTAGTGCCTGAAATTTGGTCACATGACTGTGGAGGGGGGGGTGACTCCCCAAACTTTGAACTTGGGTTACAAGTAACCCCCAAATAGGGCTGTTCTAACTTTGAACAGTCACTAACTGACCAGTCATAAGTTGAGGACTACCTATTTCTCCATAAACCCTCATGCTAAGAAGTATTGCGATTAGTTCCAGTCCTCCAGGACAAAAATGTGTAACTTGAGTGATTTTCCCCCTCCACCTGCCCCTTTTAAATGCATGCAAACAACATTCTTCCTCTGAATTGTTCAGAATCTGTGAAGGTTTTTTATGGAGTTGAGGTCCACGTGGTTCAGAATATTGTGTTGTAAGGTGGGAAACCTCACAATTCATTCTGTTGAGAACAATTCTACTAGTACGGTGAAGCAATCGCTGTTTTCCAACACTACTTCCTTCTTGGTTATGCAAATATAGCGTTGTAATTTCTCTAAATGTGCCTTCTCTCCCGTCAGGTACTAAAGAAACAGATCTGTTCCCACCGTTTTGTGAGAAGCAATCATTTCTATAAGATATTTTTATATCTCTCCGGTTTTTTTTACATCTTTTTGTTGTCTTTTATATATATTTTATATATATAAATATATATATATATATATATTTTATCCTAAAACTCTTGTCTCTGCGCCTATGTTCGTTCAGTAGGGAATTCAGATTGTACGCTGGTTTATGAAAATTTGTCTCCATAGTTGTGGACTCTTAAGTTGTCGATGTTGAAATCTTCTCAAGTTCGTATGACTACGTTTTCAAATTTGCGCGTTTTCAAGTTTGCATCGGGTAAAGTCACCTGGACCTCTAGACTGCTGGGACTACAAAACCCATGCTGCCTTAGCAGTATAGCTCTTGCTGGCTGGGACTAATGGGTGTTGAAATCTGTGACACCTGGAGCCACTTTTGACCCTGATCCTACAGTTATTGGTGGGTACATATGCTCAGGGTCACCCTCTTGCCTTTTTCGAGATCCCCTCCTGTCTCCTATAAATCATAAAAGATTCGAACAGATGGTCATTCCTACAGCCCTCCAGTGCACGGGGAGCAACCTAGGAGCTTCCTGTGGAAAATGGGCTTGTGAACCTGGGGTGACTTCAACCCCAGAACAAAGCCAGAACAATCCCTCTGGGAAGAAGTAAAGCAATCCAGGTTGGGTCGTGTTACGCAGGTGGCTGTGTAAGTAATACCACCTTGGGTGGAAGGCGGGGGAGGGGGGGGCTTTTCTGATCTTTGAATTGGAAGATAAAACATGGGAGGGGGGCGTGGCTGGAGGGGACCCACACGGAATCTCAGGTGAGGTTAACCCTTTGCGGGGATTAAACCTTTTGCGCTGGTAGGAATGGAGGAAGGAGGAGAGCTTGTTTAAACGCTGGAGGGATGAAAATTGGACGAAAGGAAAAGCAACCAGAAGCCATAGAACAAAACCAGTCAGGTTTATCTATGCGCTTTTGATTTATTCATTAGATCAGCTTTCTTCGACCTTGGCAACTTCACACTCATATATATTCAATGAATATATGGATATATATGGCATATTCAGTATATATTTTATTCAATATTCATCTAAGGTGTGGATTCTGGGGAACTCCTAGAATTTCCCAGCCACAAACAATTCTGAGAGTTGAAGTCCATACATCTGAAAGTTGAGAAAAGCTACGTTAGATTAATATTGAATATAATCTGTCTGTCTGTCTGTCTGTCTGTCTGTCTATCTATCTATCTATCTATCTATCTATCTATCTATCCTACATTTCAAAAGCATGCTCGCTGGGGAATTCTGCAGTAGTTGAAGTCCACACATTTGAAAGCTGACACGGTTGAGAAATACTCGGTTAGATGAATGAGCCACCTTGCTTGAGGCAGCCTAATTAAAATGCAATCTTAAAAATAATAATAATAATGGAACAAGTTACTATATTTCGCAATTCCTCATTTTTCAAGGAATGCCTCATTCTAAAGCAACTCATTCTTCCTGCTTGAAGGATGTGCCGGAAACCGCTACTGAATAAGTACGCCTGCAAGACGTGGTCCCCAAAACATCAACCTCCATCACATCGCTACGGCTACTCTCTCTTGTGGTTTTGATCCACCTGCTCCGGATACTCCGGCCGCTTAAGCATCTTTCAGAAAGATGAACTTCTATGCGCTGGAAATGAGGGAGAAACAAAGTTGCGGCTACTTTTCAAGAAAGGCTGTTGCTTTTTGCTGAATGAGGAAAAGGGAAGCAGGCCATCCAAGCAATGCTCAGGAGAGCCCATAAGCCACAGTAGGGGAAAGAAGGATTCCCTCCCCCATGCGGAGAGTTGAAATCCGGCAGAGATTTTTTGAAATCCAATAGTCTTGCCTTCCAGCCGTCCCTTGCTGGTCATAGATCAGTGCTTTGGCCTGCAGCTGCAAAAAGCCTCTTGGTTTTGTTTTGGTTTGGGGGTTTTTATTTTTTATTTTTTATTTGCAAGTTGCAACAGGTTATTTGCCTTGCGAATAGCCGCCTGCTGAGTCGGAAACACGATCTCTGCATGGGAAGAGCAGGAAGCGGCGGAGGCAGCAACTCTGCTCTTCGCTTGCACTGTCACCACCTGGCCAGGCCAGGAACAAAGGCAGACAAAAGCCCCTGTCAAAAGGATCCAGGCCACCCCATGGCAAAATAAAAATAAAATAAAAAATAAAATCCCACTTGTTTTGCTCAGGAAGAGGAACCAGCCACCCACACCTGCTTGTCCGGGGAAGAGGAACTTCGCTCTTATTCTCCTTCTGAGTCTTCCCCGCTTTTTTTCCTTTTTCTTTTTTCCAGAAGAGGCGCAATGGATAAGGTAACCTTGAAGACATTCGGCGACAAGTTTGGAGTTTAGGGACCGCAGCTGAGCAGTGGCTGCAGAAGCATCTGTGCCCGGTTTAGCTCTTTGTCACTTAACGATAACCGACAATAACCGCGCCGGAGCCGGCAGGAAACAAGGTGCGAACCAGAAAAGCTCTGATTTTTTGGGGGGATATAACGGGCTGACCTCTTGAGCAGATCTGCCAGGCCTTCCTTGTTCTGTGGGTCTCCTGCTCGCCCCCCCCCTCTGTAGGGGGCATCTCACATTTCCATACCCCCCACAACCTCCTCCACTGAAAGGTTTACCATCCCAGGGTGACGTGGTAAAAAGTCTCTCTCGCTCTTCTTGCGGAGTTGGCCAATGGCTGGCCACAGCTGCAGCCTGTGTGGGCTGGGCCTGTAACCGATACCCCCCAAGACATCCACCCTGGGCAACTGTGTCTCTAGAGCCAGGAGACACAGAGAAAGGAGCCCCGAGAGCTGGAGAGGAGAGGAGAGCCATGGCCACCAAAGGGAGGAAGGTGGAAGGCACCAGCGTGGCCTTCCACGTCTCTTGGCCTCTCTCGTCTTAGGGAGGCACAGCTGACTTGGTCGTCCAACCACAGGGGACGACTTTCCCCTCTCTGCGTCAAGGGCAGCCGGGTCTTCTACGGGGTGGATGTTGGGGGTGGCCTTGGTGGACCGCCATAAGTTGCCTTCGAAAGCCGCCAAGTTTTGGAGCCTCCGCTTGAGGCCCTCTGGGAAAGAGCCCTCATTCTCCACTTAACCATGAATTTTGGCTTCACGCAAGAGCAAGTGGCGTGCGTGTGTGAAGTCCTACAACAAGGGGGCAACATCGAGCGCTTAGGACGTTTCCTCTGGTCCCTGCCAGCTTGTGACCACCTGCACAAGAACGAGAGCGTCCTGAAGGCCAAAGCGGTGGTGGCGTTCCATCGGGGCCATTTCCGAGAGCTCTACAAGATCTTGGAGGGCTATCAGTTCTCTCCGCACAATCACCCCAAACTTCAGCAACTCTGGCTCAAGGCTCACTACACCGAAGCGGAGAAGCTCCGAGGAAGGCCGCTGGGAGCTGTGGGAAAATACCGGGTGCGTCGCAAATTCCCTTTGCCTCGGACCATTTGGGACGGGGAGGAAACCAGCTACTGTTTCAAGGTAGGTCTTGATGAATTTGCGTTTTGTCCGAGGGTGTTTCTCAACTTTTGCGGATATCCCATCCCGCTCCTAACAAAGAAAACTCTTTGTTTCCAACACCCGAACCTGTCAATTCTTCAAGCACAAAAAAAAACCCAACAATTGCTCTTTGAAAAGTTTATACTTGATACTCCAGAAAGGTTATAACAAGTCCTCTCTTGCCTAAATCTACAATGTTCTTCTAGCTATCTTTCTGTATTTCTATCGCACTCAACTCTGGGGTCACTTTATTTCCACTAGAATAGCTTTTACCTAATTGCCGTCAGGGTATTTTATTTTAATCTTTGAGCCCTGGCATTGCCTCTGTTTCCTCTTTCATGGATCCAACACTCCTCCTTTCTCCTCCTGCCAAGAAATCTCCCCTACTGACCCTCATCTCTTTGTTTCTATTAGACCCCCTACTCTTTTTCCTACGAGTCTCGCCTTAATGCTGGTTTGATACAAGAAACCTGCCCTTTGAAATGTCCTTTTAACCATCAGGACGTAAAACTTTTTCAGGCTGAGCGCTGCCCCTCGGTCTTTGGAAACTGGGGTTCTACTATTTCAGGAAGTCGAAAGGGAAAAAGACAAAAATGTTTCTTGGGTGAAGATTAAAATTTCACCTGTTTTAATTCTGCTTAATTTGTTAAATAATTAAAGATCTGTACCGGAATATCTCTCCCGTGGATGTACCCTTTTTTTTATTTTTCTTAAGGGAAAAAAGGAAAAAGTTGTAGCCACTTTTAAAGGAGCCCTGCGTGGCAGGCCCCAGACTTTCAGGGATTGTAAGGTTCAGGAGTCTGACTTTTCATCACTGCTCAACACTTTTTCACGTCTTGCCTCCACCTTTAAAAGTCAACTGAAAATACATAATACAAGTTTTCCTTCCCCTTCTTTCCCTGTCATCCTTGCCTTTGTATTTATCTTATTTACTGCAAAATTTAGATGGGGAGATAGTTGGGGAAGGGGTCTCTAGCCTGCTTCAGTTTTTCATGCCATTTCCCGCTTCCTCCAAATTCCTCCAAGAAACATTCTGAAATAATCATCTGAAGGAGGCCCTAATCATTCATCTCCAAGAACATTCTGGAAAAGTTTCAAAAAACATTTATTTTATGCAGCCTTTGGCAGCCGAGGGAGATAATATATGGCCTAACTCCATTATTATAGCGAAGCAAGTTTTTCCTTCGCCATTAAATTACAGAACAGCTCAAACCTTCAGGCTTCGCAAAATTTCACCCTTGATTAAAAATGAAAGAAGGGTGCAGGGATTGTGTGCTCATTTTTGGAAGACAACCAAGATCAAAGAATGATGACATTGCCCCCTGCGGGTTACATTGTAACATTTAACCTGACCTTGAAATATATGCACTTAAAACAATACTGTTTGCTTTTAGAAGTTGGTCTAACTGGCGAAAGTGTGGACAAAGTTACTTGCAGCAATTCAAAAAACAAAATGAAAAAAAAAAAACCGGATTTTGAAATCATAGGAAAACGGCACTCAGGTTATTGATTCTGAATTCCAAGATAAATACATTTACAGCAAATACAGATTTTGTTGCCCCAGCTGGAAAATGTTTAGAAATTAACAATAAAAATGCTCAAAAAAACTGAACTACCGTCTCTGTCTGGGTAGGTTAGAGTTCAGTGCCACACGACACAAAGCTCATTACAATTAACTCACTAATTACAATGAGTGCAGAGAGGAAATTTTTGCTTTTACTATTTGTGTCTGACTATTGAGTCCTTGATTTATGACCATTGGGACGAGAATTTCAGGCGTGACGTGATGTGGTCATTAAGCGAGCCACTAGGTGACCGTACCCAATTTTACGACCATTTTTACTGCTGTTAAGCGAATCTGGCTTTCCCCCCCCCATTGACATCGCTTGTGGGAAGCCAGCATGGAAGGACACAGATCATAATTACATGACTTCAAGAAATTGCAACGGTCATAAATGCAACCCAGTTTCCAACCTCCTGACGGCAAGTCAGGTGAAAAGGGGGGGTTAACTTCGAGGACGGATTGTAAGTCAATTTTTTCTGAGGCCTCTGTAACTTTGAACCGTTGTTAAACGAACAGCTTTTAAGTCGAGGACTACCTGCCAATGCTAAGTGCAACGACTTTTCCTACAGGAAAAATCCCGGAGTGTGTTAAGGGAATGGTATATCCACAACCCCTACCCGTCCCCTCGTGAGAAAAGAGAGCTGGCCGAAGCGACTGGGCTGACCACAACTCAGGTCAGCAACTGGTTCAAGAACCGGCGCCAGAGGGATCGTGCGGCAGAGACCAAAGAGAGGTGAGGGGGGGGGGCTTCTTTGCCAGCAGGAAATTCAAGCCAGCTATTCCGGATTGATTGATTTGTGAAAAATGTTTTAGCCGCCCGTCTTGCCATATGGATGACCTCTGGCAGGCTTAACAAGAGTAAGTTTGCAAACATTCGATTTCTGACCGCAGCAGCCGCAGCATACAGAAAATCCGATGGGACCCGGGGCAGAAAAGGGGTCCTGGGGCCGAGACATGCAGGTGAGGGCTAGGATAAGCCAGGAAACGGGGACTGAGGCATCAGCAGGTGTAGAACAGAAGCGCTGGGGGGGGAATCTCAGGTGAGAAGGAAGCAGAGGGAAAGAGACCTCTCTTGCTTTTCCGTCTTTCACGCCACTAAGACGGCATTTCTCAACCCCAGCCATTTTAAGATGTAATGGGTTTTAACTATGTGGTATGGATAATAAATGATTTAAAATATATATATATATATCTGCAGGGTACGGTCCCAAAAGCCAAGAAGGTGGCAAGGACAGATTGCTGCCTGCTTTTTATGTAAAACCCAGATAAAACGGGAGAAAGGAAGAGTGTTTGGCATGTTTGCTGCCTTAAGTTAATTCTAAAGTAATAAAGACAATAAAAATCTAATCAATCTCAGATAAAAACAGGAGTGTGTGTGTGTGGGGGGGTTTAATCTCCCCATTGGGGCCACCCCTCTTGATTTTTCTGCAGGCACCCCTGAAATATCCCAGAGAAAGCTGAAAGATTTATTCAAACGCGCCACTGATTAGGTTTAAGTTTTTAAGACGCATCGATTTGGTTGGCATCTCGGCAATAGAATTCCGGAATCTTGCGGACTCGGGCATGTCGTTTCTTTCTTTTTGGCTGCAGGGAAAACGGCGAGGGCGGCGTGTTGAAGGAAGGGCCTGGCCTGCCCGGAGACAAACAGCTGATCCCCAGCTCTGAGGACGAAAGCTCCCCCCTCGACAGCCCCTCCCTGCTCTACCCGGCCTTGCAGCTTTCGGTTCCTGAGGGACCCGCCATTCACAATGCCCAACAGGTGGATTACCTGCAGAGCCAGCCCCCGCTCCACAATGGCCTCCTGGGGTCCCTCACTTCCACGCTCATAAACCTGGGGTCCTGAAAAAAAAGCACAAGAAGACACTGCCCCCTTCGGCGGGCTGCTTTCTTGGTTCCTGCCCCCTCCGCGTGTAAACGTCCCCGTTTCCAACCGAGGTGAGGATCATCACATCGTGCCTCTTTGGAAGAGGGAAAGACTGCGGCACCACCGTATTCTATCACCATTATTTCATATGAAGCAAAAACGGGCCACGTTCCACGGGGGGTGGTGGTGTGTAGAACGTCACGTGTTTTTTTGCAACTGCGAGAAAAGTTGAAGCCATCCGATCTGAAATTTCTTCTCTCTGCGCATTCCCTGACTGGCCGAATTCTTGATTCCTGCGCTCTCTGTGCCCTAAAAACAACGGCACGGGAATCACTTCGTTGCAAAAAAACAACTACAGAGCCAAGCAAAAGTAAAGAGCAGACGAGCAGCTAACAGCACAGAATCACAGAGTTTTAAGGTCAGGTTGGGTGTCTGCGGCAGGAACATCTGTTTAAAGTAGAAAGCACCCAATTAAGATTAATTAGGACTTAGGCCTGGACAGCTGAGCACATACAAACACTTATTCCCCCAGAGAGAACAGATGTGATTTGCGTATCACCGTGCCAAGAACCTTCAGGATTTGGATAGAGAACCGCGTTGGAGAGGATTTCAAATGGAACTAAGAAACGAAGGAGGTGGGGAAATCCTGGTACTGATCCTCTGCTGGTGACTCCTTTGGCAGAGAGGTCCAGCAATAGGATCGGAATAACCCTGGAATATCCCTCTTGAAAGGTGTAGGATGGGCATTGGGGCCTTTGGGGACTGATTGCGGAATCCAACGGCATATGCAAGTAGTCCATCAAAGCCAAATCACGTTTTTTCTAATAATTTTTTTAAATAAATGTAAAATAGAAAAAAAAAACTAAGTTTATCCAGGGTAGAGATTCACTAATTCTTGGTTTGCGTCCAGGTTAAAAAAAAAAACCCTACTGCCCACTTGCTTCGTGCCTGATACAAGTCTTTGTGGGGTTGTTAGTCTGCTTGCTTCTTCGCACACCTGCCGTGGCTCCAAAGAAAAGTGTTGGGTGCAACGATGTTCTACGGTAGTTCCTCGGATTTGTGACAGAAGCTGCAATTTTCTATTTGAGGACATTTTTGGGAATTATTTTTAAATAGGCATGCACAAGACTGCACAGTGGGCTTAGAAAGCTCTAGGGCAAATAAGTGTTTCTAGGTCAGATTTGTGAAGTACATCAACAGTCTCCCAATTTGCAGAGTGGGGATCCTGTAACAATAATGCTACTTGGCTTTATAAAACTGTTTTAAAGATCATATGAACGAGGAACTTACAATAATAGATTCCAAGTACAGGTGGTCCTCAACTGAGAACAACAATTGGAACCAGAGTTTCTGTTGCTAAGGTGAGTTGTGCCCTGTTTTATGACCTTTTTTTTTTTGGCCATAGTTGTTAGATGAATCACTGCCCTTGGGAAGGGAATCATGCAGTTGTTAAGTGAATCTGGTTTCCTCCATGGACTTTATCGGAAGCCGGCCTGGAAGGTGGCAAGTGGCAATCCCACGGCCATGGGACGCTGGAACCTTCTTCAATACACACCCAATTGCCAAGGGCCTGAATTGTGATCATGTGACCGTGGGGATGCTGCCGTGGTTGTACATGTGGGAGGGAGGCCCCAACGTTACTTTTTTCAGTGTCGTTATAACTTTGAATAGTTGCTAAACGGATGGTCGTTAAGTCAAGGACTACTACCTGTTAAGGCACGATTAGGAGTTCTGCTGCCTACACGACATGGGAGTTATCTAAATATATACTGATTACGCCCTGCAGCCTTTCACTTTCACAACCGCTCAGATCAGAGAAGAGACACGGAGGCACCCAATCAGTTAAATTTACTGCCATCTTTTATTTTAATTATAAATAGAGTTGAGGAGGTGGGGGGAAACTACCAATAAATATATAAATAGGTAAAAACAATGGAAAGATCCATTGAAGCTTAAAACAGTATTTCAAACACAAATTGATCCGTGTATGGAGGACACAATCGACAAGAGGAAAGGGGTGACTCAGCATTCCACCGAAACAAAACCCAAACCAACCAGAAATATAAGAGTCTGATTTAAGCTCCTCCTAAAGACAAAATTCTCCCTTCTCAATATGAGGCATTAACCCTCCTTAGCTCAGAACCAGTTTCGTCTCTTTAAAACTTCTTAACTCTCCTTGAACAAAAGCAAACCTGCAGGTTCATTCCTCCTTTAGGATTCTGAGGTACTGGCCCACCTAACGGGGTCAGTGGGAACTCAATGCCACCCAGAGCAAGCTCTGAAATGGACTTGCCTCAGTTAAAAGTTTAAAACATCTAGAAACCATTTACTATGTGATAAAGCCTGAAACTTGGTGTGGAACAAGCGAGCCTGTATGGACCTCAAAAATTCCATTTGTACTCCCCAAATATGGAACTAAACTGCTGGTAACTAAACTGGTGGGGTGGATCTGAGAACATCTATGGCACCGAGCTGTGGGCGACGAAGGGCAGATAAAAGCTCAGACAATAAATATACATCTTAGATGTTTGTCTCCAGCCCATTAAAATTATTTTTAAAAGCAGATCCTTTCAAATTCATTTGTGCTTTTAGATCAAGGATAAAAGTTAATATAAAATCTCAAACTTGGCATGTTCTCAAATAGACCCACATGGTCCTGTCATCTAGAGCTGGTGGTTCCCCTTCCTCCTCCCGTTTCCTGCCTGCAGTTGATCCTGCTTTGTTCAAGATCACTAGAGATCCATTTTGGACATAGAACACGCATATGTAGGACCTTAGTGACTGGAACATCTGGAAATATGGGGGGAAAAACCCATTCCATCTACTGATAACCTTCGTTCTGCTCGGGAAACCCAAATGCCTAACGACAGATGAAACTTTGGTGGTGGGATATGGTACAAGGAAAATAGCAAGGAAAATAGCTGGGGAAAGCTGATGTTTTGGGGAGAAACAGGGCAAATGGCCTCCTTCCTTGTTGTTGCTTCTCTACATTCCCCCTGTCAACGAGACCAAGTAAAGCTCTTGTTGCTTGATACTTTGCTGAAATGGAGCAGGCACACGCTCTACTGCAGAACCCTGGGTAGGGAAGGTCCAACCTCATCGGCAGAGAGAATGTTCCAGACCCCACTGAATAAGAGATACGTTACCATCCCAGCGGGGAAGAATCATGGAATACAGCCTAACAAAGAGACGTTGCCCACTGTCTGGGTGCCAGGAATGGATTTCTCTGCAAGCAGCAGGTGGAAGGGTTTGGGCGGTTCCGCTTCCTCATCGCCGCTGGAGAAGTCGTCTCTCACAATTCGGTTGTTGAGGCGACTGAATCGGCGAGCTTTCATGCTGTGGGAAAGAGGGAAAGAGCGTAAAAAGGAAGTTTGGAACCTAAGAAAGGTTTTTCCGTTCTGATTATCTGTCGAGCCGGCTGGGGAATTGTGGGAGATGAAGTCCACAAGTCTTAAGGCTGCCAAGGTTGAACACACACACACACACCCCGTTCTACAACATGGCTGACTGATTCTTTCTAAGAATTTTACCTGATCCCTTTATCATCCACTGTGGCCCAAAGCAAACATACCAATATGGCTTCCGCTCCTGTTTTGTCATCATGCGCCACAGCTGGGCCAGCTCCCTTGTAGCGGCAGTGGAAGCCATGCCTGGGCAAGTGCTATGAAGAGATGAAAACAACCGTTTGATCAAACTCATCAAAGACAGGCAGCCAAGGTATTGTCAAGGTCTCTAAATCCCTCAAAGGTGTCAGGAAAACAATGTTTCTATAGTGAGCATTACCCAAGCCAGGAATTTGACCGCCAGGAGTTCGATCCTGACTGGCTCAAGGTTGACTCAGCCTTCCAAGGTCAGTAAAATGAGGACCCATATTGTTGGGGGCAAGATACCGACTCTGTAAACTGCTTAGAGATGGCTGGAAAGTCTAAATGTTATTGCTAGCCCAGGCCAAATGTTTTGCAAATACAGATTCTTGATGCTTAACTGATCTTCGTAAGTGTATTGTATGATTTTTTTTGTATTTTTGGATGTATTTATTATATGTTGTTGCTTTACTGCTAAAATGTCTGGTCTTTGAGGATTTGCTCCCTTATTTTAAATGTTCCCTAATTGCTTCCTGCTGGCAGTATAGTATTTACAAGATTCCAAATGGCCCTGAATTTAAAAGCCCCTAGTTAAATCTCAACGTAGCAAAGAGCTCACTAGGGCTGTAAGTAAGTCAGCCCCAACTTCCACTATATAAGAATAGAAAGAAAGGACAATAATTGACATTACAGGCCTATTCCAGCGGTGATGATATACAGGTAGTCCTTGACTTACACTGGTTCATTTAGTGACTGTTCGAAGTTACAAGAGCACTGAAAAAAAGTGACTTATGACCGCTTTTCATATTTTATGACCATTGCAGAATCCCTGCGGTCACCTGATTTGTATTCAGATGCATCCCCACGGTCACATGATTTACCTTTGGACACTTGGCGACTGATACTCATATTTAGGATGGTTGCATTGCCCTGAGGTCGCACGATCACCTTTGATCTCCTTTTGCGACCTTCCGACAAGCCAAGCCCAGGATTCACTGAACAAACCGTGGTGGCTAACTTTACAACTGCAGTGATTCACTCGACAAAAGTGGCAAGGAAAGATCGTAAAAGGGGGCAGAGGGCAAAGCCCGCTTAACAAAGGTCTCACTGAGCCACAGAAACGTCAGGCTCCGCTGCGGCCGTAAGTCGAGGACCACCTGTCTCTTGAGAGAAGCTAAACCGCTGCAGGCCCGCTAAGGGTCGAAGGCCTGTGCCTGCCGGGGTCTCATCTCCAGGCCCTCACCGGATGAAGTGCTTGCGGTTCAGGCGACAAAACATGATGAAGCCGTTCACGCACTTCTTCTTCAGCTGCAGGGGGGGCGAGGAGGCGTTGCTGCGTTTCTCAGCGCCCGCCGGGGGACGCCGGGCTCTCCTGCCCGCCCCGGCCACCTTCTTCTTCTGCTTCTGCTTCTTCCTGTTCTTCTTCTTCTTCTTCCTCCGGGGGCCTCCTGGCAAGGCCTTGGCCCTGGGGAAGGAGGGGGTCCAGGTGCTGTCGCTGTTCTCCTCGCTGGAGGAGCCGGGGCCTTCGGCTCTCACCGGGGGCGGCTCCTGAAAGAGGAAGGCACAGAAAGAGGCCGGGACAATGGCAGCCGAGGTCCAGGAACTGCCCCCCGTCATAAAAGAGAACTTGGCCTGGCAGGAGGAGGACTTCGGCCATCTCAGGGAAAGCTCATTTCACCTAGTGGGGAAAGCGCTTAACAAGGCGCCATGACATGTGGCTGATTGACTGGAGAGGGCGGGCCCCTGCGTGAGGCGATCTGCGATGGGATTGGTGGCTGGGTGTAAAGGGGGAGGTTCCCCTTTTCCCCGCCTTTTTTTCTTCTGGGTTTGCTCTGGATTGCTCTTTAGATTTACCTCATGAGGTGCCTGACTATATGCACATAACTTATATATAAATGTATGTGTGTATGTGTATAATATATATATATATATATATATATATATATTTCTGAGTGCTACTTGTATGTGGATCTTTGGTTATTCAGGTTAACCCGAATAACCAAAGATCCACATACAAATACCCACGAAAACCTCAGAAAACACACACACACACACACACACACACACACATATATATATATATATATATATATATATATATATATATATATATGCCAAAACGTTGCTACAACTTTAAAAGCACAACTATAATGACGTGGGAAAATACCAGAACAAAGCTGAATACCATACATATATATATAATATTATATACATGCATAATTTTACACACACACATAATACATATACATAATTTTACATATATACACATATATATGTGTGTGTGTATAGTTTTGCACATACACACAGGGATACATACATACACACACACATGAATATAGAATAACAGAGTTGGAAGGGACTTGGAGGTATATATTACATACATACACACACACATACACACTCACACATATACACAAACATACACACACATATATAAAACTACAAGTTTGCATCTGTGCCTGACTTCATTGGGACACCTGCTGCGCAATTCCCTGACATGTCACTTAATTAGGATATAATACTCCTCAACTTACAACAGTCTGTTTACTGACCCTTCGAAGTTACAACGGCACTTTAAAAGGTGACTTAGGGACCACTTTTCATATTTATGACCGTCGCAGCATCTCCATGGTCATGTGATTAACATTCGGATGCTTGATAATGGACTCAGTAGGATTTGTGAAACTCTTGCTAAAATAAATGGGAGGAAGGTGAGCCCACCTGAATTCTACCTGTCTCCAATGAGACAGAAAATGACATAAACTTTATGCCCATCGGGTCAGGAAGAGTCAAAAGTGATCAAAAGACTGAACAATGACAACTTCTATTGTTTCCAACCAGCGGATGTTGCCTCTGACCCTTCAAGCAACGTACGACTGATTTACAGCTGCAGCATTAATAGAGTCTCAATTAATTTCTTCAGTTTTGTTGTAAAGCCACAGCAATAGAGTGGTGACAATGATACCTCTTGGACAGAAAAGTATATCATTTACATATAGGCCTTAATAAGGACATTAGACAAGTCCATGGCCTGATTTCTCTGGCTAACGAATTACCAGTTCCATTCCTCACAATCCATTCCCCACCTCTTGGATTTGTTCGCTCCACGAGGATAATATTTCATTCACTCTTGACATGGGGCTGGACTCCGTTTTACCTGCTTCGCTGTAGGAAAGGTAACAGTGATCCAGCGTGAACGCTGACTGCAAGAGAGGAAGGAAGAAATCAGAGGGTGGGCGTTGTAAGTGGAAGGAATGAAGACAGGGGAAGGAAAGAAGGACGGAAAAGAAGAACAGGCTTCAAATATAAGATTTTATATGCAGGTATATTACAGTCACCAACACAAAACCTGGTCTAAAATACCATTCAATCTTGTTTCCTTATCATTGAAACTGAAGTTAGCCTTGGATCAGTTTAGCGGTGCATGATCTGCAGAGTGGTTAACGACTGGGATCGTGTCTTCATCTCGAAGAGTTGCTTACTGAAACTTAGAAAGGCTATTCAAATAAAAATAAATAAGCGTGCAGTTGGGCACGGCAAGGAGTCAAGGAGCTTGACCATTGAAGAAACTGCATGTTGACCAAGATATTACACACTGTAGATCTTAAGAAAAGCACAAGGCTCCCAAAGACACGTTAAAAATTGTTACTGAAATGCCATAGTAACTGTTTAATTTTTCCTTCCTGTTCTAGAATAATTTACTCCTATGTCTTCTCACTTCTTTACCCTGTTGAGAGTGTGTCTCTGGCACACAATTCGGACGCAAACTATGGCCCTTAGTCGAAAAGAAACTGCATATTCCAGATATAATCCAATGCCATTCACTGCGACCGAGCTCTCCAAGATCTTCAGATAATTATTAGCTACTCTACATTGTAGCTCAAGGTTACAAGGACATGGATGGTCTTCTGGATACAACACCTCTGCTCCACCCTTAAGCCATTCTTGGTGTCTCAGTCTGCTTTTCAGGCAACTGCACATACTGCATAAAAATATTTCGCTAGACAAATATAAAGTGTATGCAATTAGTCTCAAGTCAAGTATGTTAACCAGCCTCCACTGAAAAATATACCTGGTGAGCTAACAATAGGAAGCTGTGTGGCACAGTTATTCATTAACATCCCCAAGCCAACCTTTGATATTACAATCAGTTACAAAGGGCAAGTGTGTGAGAACCACCTCAGATGGAGAGAAGTAAACAGGACACACAACAGACCAGGCTGTCTTTTGCAATCGTGGCTATTTGTATCTGGGACAACAATAGAGAGAGCCAGGATGGGGAGAGTTAAAGTGTCAGACCAGAAGCCAGGAATCCGGAGTCTCAGCTGCAGAAGTTCACTGGAAGTTGAGTCACAGCCACTGGACTTGTTAGTCTGAAATGTTTCACTGCTTATCCAAGTAGTTTCTGGAGTCTGAGCAAGTTGGTTAGGGGAACCCCAAATACGTCCTCCAGGGTGGTTTCATTTCTCACCTAATCTGAATAGGCTTGTTAGATGAGTAGGCAGAGAGTTGTCAAAGAGTCCTAAATCCTTCCTCCTAGGTGGATACTGCTCTCGCATCAATCCTCAGGAAGATTTTATGTTGCTCTTGCATCGTAATCTTAGGAGGATTAAGATCACTGTACAGGAACACCAGGGAAGCCTCATTTAATGACCGTGTGAATGAATGAGAATCTTCATGGACATCAGTCACGCCCCCCTCAACCCAATCTGCTTCACAGTGATTGTGGAGGGGGAAAACAGGAGGCAAGAACACCATGTACAGGTAGTCCTCGACTTACAACCACAACTGAACCCAAAAGTCTCGGGATTATGCATGGGAAAAGCAACGGTCGCTTCTTCAAACTGCCACAGTTAAGAGAATCACTGGGTTGTTAAGTGAATCGCATGGTTGTTAAGCAAATGCAGCTTTCCCTGTCAGTTTCCCTGTCAGTTGCCAAGCATCCAAAATTCGATCACATGACCATGTGAATGCTGCAACGGTCGTAAGTGTGAAAAAAGGTGCTAAGTCACTTTTTTCAGTGGTGTTGTAACTTTGAACAGTCACTGAATGTTTGTAAGTCGAGGATTACCTGTTCACTGCCTTGACCTTTTCCATGAAAGAGAAGATATAAACCTAGCAAATAAAAGAAATAACACAAATACCAGGAACTACATATCACGCTACGTGATGGGATTTGTAGATCCAAGCTTCTGGAAAACCCCAGGTGGGGAAAGGCTAGAATTCAGACTTCGCAAGCTGAAATAGACGAATAGAAGATGAAAAAAGAATGTAATATATGAAGCTGAGTAGCAAAGTCCTTACCTTTCTCAACAGCGTTCCAGCAGGGGTGTGCGAAAAGCTGCTGCACTGAGGGGACAAATACGCATCTTCGAATAATACTGCAAAGAAGCAAAATATTCTGTGAAAAGTGTTTTAAAGGCCATCCGCTCCCCTCGTCCCATTTTAAGAGAAGGTTCCAGAGAAGCAAGCTTCCATCTTGTCCATATGCCACATTTACTGGAGGGTAGCACACCTCCTTAAAACAATCCCAGTGCAACATTGCAGATATCTGCTTCCAGGGATTCATAAAATCTTCGGATGCTCAAGTGTTTAGTTTCCACAGAAAGTATTGTCTGTAACAGCCCAATAATGTTGACAGTTTAAAAATATTCCACTTCTTGGAAAACCTTTCTAAATCCACTTGCTCCGCTCATATTTACAGAGGAGAGCAAATCAACTCAGAAGGAAATGGGCCTGTGGGTATATCCCCTTTTTGGTAAGAAACACGATACGCGTTTGGAAGGAAAAAAACAAGGCTGCCTATCCGACTGATCTCGCCCAAGGTAAGGATTCCCTCCCTCCTTGCTGTCCATTTACCTGGAGAAAGCTCCTCCGGAACACCTTGGAGGATGTGCGGGGGGAGCAGCCGAGCAGGGGAGGAGAAAAGCGAAGGGCTCAACCCCAAATCGGAACAGCTGTGGCTCCGGGTTCCAATCCCAGGGGAAGACAGCTGCAAGCTTCCCACTGCAATATCAAATGTATAGGGTATTATTTATTTCAACGTACAGGTAGTCCTCCACTTAACGACTTTTGTTTAGCAACAGCTGAAACTTATAACAGCGCTGAAAAAAGTGACTTTGGACAAGGCCTCTAGAACCACTGCAGCATCCCCACTGTCCAATTTGGACACTTGGCAACTGGCATGTACTTATAACGATTGCAGAATCCCGGGGTCTCATGACCACCACTTGTGACTTTTCTAGCTAGCTTCTGACAAGCAAAGTCAATGGGGGCAGTTGGATTCGCTTAATGACAAAAATAGCAGAAAGTCATAAATCAGAGGAGACTCACTTAACAACTGCCTTATTTAGCAACTGAAATGTTGGTCTCCATTGGGATCGTAAGTCAAGGACTACCTATACTCGTTTTTAGAAGCAGTTGGACATAATAAGGAGCAAACCTATTAACAGCACCCGTACCTCTCGCTAGCATTTAGCAAGCCTCTTAACCAATAAAACATACCAAATTTCATAGAGTTTCACTCTTGCTAAACTTGTTGCCTTGATGACTCTTCAGCAATGCCCTTTTTTGAGCTTGTCTGCATATTTTCGGGCAACTACTTACCACTAGAGAACTTCAAAGGGGATTGGATGGAGAGCCAAGGACTGGCTGTGGGTCCTTCCTCCTCCTCTTCTTCACAAGAGGAGTGATAGTGCACGAGCTCTTGTCTGAAAACAGTTGAGATGGTTATCAAGACAAGGAAGAGAGATAAGAAAAGGAATTTTGTCTGTTTTAGGGGGACAAGATATCATTAATCTTTTAATGTCCGCTTTTGGTTTGCAGAGGTTCCATCCTCAAAGCTGTCTCAATTAACTCACACTTTTTTTCCCTTCCCCAATCTTTAATTCCTATCAAACCATCTACCGTATTACAAAATAAACTTCTTCTGTTTTGAATGCAGGCAGGTAAAGAGGTCTAACTTGTATTAATCATATCTGACAACACTTATTATTAGATAATATTAACACAGTAACAAATGTAAGTGAGCAACTGAAGTCTTAAAGACCCTCGTTTCATCTGCTTTAGAATGGAGATGGCACGCTTGATTTCAAAAAGTCCTTGTCTGTTTTAAAAACATTTGTAAAATGGTCTAATACAAACCCATAAGCCATTTAGGAATTCAGTTTTACAAAATATAAAAATACCACACTCAATTCCTACCTCACTAATGTGTGTCCAGGCCCCCCACTGTATTGATGCAGTTTATTGTAAGCCATTTGTGCTTTGTACACAGAAAATGTATTCTCATCCTTATATTCCTTGTCACCATCAAAATTCCAGCCTGTCAGTAACAGTTACAAGGAGAGAGGGAAAAGAATTAAACTCTTTAGAACCCAATTTATATTCTGTGGGCTATAAAAATAAGTTTTATTGCAAGAAAAATTGGAATAGAATAATATTTTCCCCATGTTAAGAACATCTTTCTGAAAATTGATGAAAAACCAGACCTTAATCAGGAAGGAAGGAAGGAAGGAAGGAAGGAAGGAAGGAAGGAAGGAAGGAAGGAAGGAAGGAAGGAAGGGATACTCATGTATACGTGCATGAGTTAAAATTTAATATAGATGAAACAACAACTCTGGAAAATAAAATATATAATGTGTTCAGGGTGGAATGTTTTTAACAGACTAGTGGATTTACCAGACGCTAGCAAGGAAGTTGCTAAACTAATGCATGCCACGAGTTTAATGAGAAAATCTATTTAAAACAACCAAAAATATGTGCATCTTAATGTCAAGTTCTATCTAAAAATATTTCAGTGGGTGAGGAAGCCTCCCTGTTAAAATGACTTATTGGAAACTAGCAGAATATTTTTTTCCTGCCCAGTTCATAATTATTTGGAATTCACTACCGTGCCACATAGACAATAGTGGCTTATATACACATATGGAAAGGATATACTCCTTGTCTGTTAGCAATTAGAGTGAAGCAACTTGTTTAGAGAGACATGTCAGTGTAAAGTACTGAAGGCCAGAACCTGGGCTGAACGTCAGGATTGGAAACCTCCAATGGCTGCTGATTAGTTATTGTGGGAAACAGGATGCCAGACTAAGCAAATTGTTGGTCTTGTAAAACAGAATTCCTTATGTTCAAACACCAGCGCAACCTAATAAATCATTTTTTTTCCTTTGATGGAAATAAGTCCTCATTAACCTCTCTCAGATTTCAAGTTACGTTGTCTGTAACAAAGGAGCAATTTATAATCCACTGAATTTTTTTTTAACAAAACAACAAAGAAATTGCACCTGCGTGATCAAACGGGACTCCAATTTTGGTGAGATCCAGAAGATTAGCGTTTGCAGTCTGGTTAGGCTCTGGTAATGGAACTTTAAAATTGGGAAAGGAAGTGGATGGCTTCTGGAAGGATGAAAGTATAGAAGACACATCTCCCACATCAGGCAGACTCTCTTCCTCCAGGTGTGGCACAGCATGGGCAGAGTCCTTTCCAGCCTCCAGAGCAAGGGACTTGCACACTTTCCTGTTCACACCACCACACCGATCTACGAACCAAGTGATACAAGCATGTTTGAAGAGCTAAATCTCAGGTTTAACAGTACCTATTTCATTGCAGCAGGAGCCTTAAGATGCTTCTCCTGTAAGAAAATTCTGCACTGAATTTATCCAGCTGCAGTGCCAATTTCCTCCCACATTTTTTAATTCCCTTTTTAATTCTCCCCAGGAGGGCAAAACTTCACCTATCTAGTTTCTTTCTTGGCTGAGCTATGCAACTATTGTCCAGTACCTCCTGTCCATCAAAAGCAACAAGCATATGGCGTAACATCCACTGCTTGCCTGTCTGGCATCAATCCAAGACTGAAGTAGAGTAGGGGTCTCCAACCTTACCAACTTTAAGATATGGCTGGATGAGGAATTCTGGGAGTTGGAAGTCCACAAGTCTTAAAGTTGCTAAGGGTAAGAGACCCCTGAAACAGAGAACAAGGAAATATTAAAAACTACTGAAGCCACGAATGGATGTGAGGGCATGAGCTGTAATGAAGGTGCTGCAATGGCTGATCATGCAGAGGAAGGAGGAAAAACCTACAGAAGCATCAAGTGGTGTAACCCCAAGCTTGTGGAATGCTTTCCAGACCTGATTTGCGCATCCGTCTCCTCTTTCTGGGTTTCTTGTAGACAGCCAGGGGCTTGGGATTTTTTGCCCGTGGTGTGACTTCTCTGCGCTCTCTCTTCAGGGCAGGTATCGCCACCGGCTGAGATCCAGCTGCTTTTATGAAAGAAAAATTATGGACCATAATTTTTGCTCAGGTATATCCTCTGTATTGTCTGACCATGGGTGTTCTCTGCCTCTATTCTGGCATTTCCCTACCTTTTTGTTCCTCACCACGACCTTGGAGCAGTGACCTGGCTCTATCGATGCTGGTCTGCAGATGTTCTATGTAGCGAAGGACTCGGAGCAGGATTTCTTTCTGGTTGAATAATAAAAATGCAAAATTAAAGAGCAGAAACAGGAAAAGAAACATCTGCCATTTGTATTCAGTTTGAAATAAACACACACGTTAAATCTGTTGTGCAACCGGGCCCAATTTCAATGTCTGTGTAGATCCAAAATTATAGCACATTCCTTGAGCATTTATGATAAATTCTATTATTATAATACCTTGGTCAATCTCTTACAACTGGTCCGTAGTGGTATGGGTAACATCTGAGCCAATTCTTTAAGTGTGTTGGTGTAGTTATTGCATTTTCTTCTGTTAAAAAGAGAGAAGGAAGGTTAGATATTTCTTACAAATACATACAGATTCCCCCTCTCTATACATAGGTACCTGCTATTTTTATTCTCCAGAAGGAATAGTCTCATTGTCCAAATACAGAATTTAGCATCCTAATTAACCTAGCACCATCCTTTAGATTAGGTTTTTAAATTGTCAAATATTAATATTTAATACATTAATATCACTGAAATAAATTTTAGTATCTTCCATCTCATTCTATTCAATGTGACAGTCTCAGATAGATGCGTATATGTACTATATGTCATATATAAGTTAGGGCTATATTAAAACAATCTTTGTTTAACCAGATAGTAGTGGTTATTATCATTGCCATATCATTATCATTGAAGATGTTGGATTTTAGGTTGTTCATTTTCTTTCCTTACCTGTCATCACAATTTTGTCTGAAATTGTTGCTCTTTGCTTGCATTTCCTCAGAGCAAACCCACCCTATTTGGTCCCACATCTGTAACGAGAGAAGTGAACAGAAAATTTATTGATCCTGGATCATAAATCACAACAAAAAATGTTGGGGAGAGTGAAAGGAGTGTGAGGAAACCTTTTACGACAATGTTTGGCAACCTTAAGATGTGTGGATTTCAACTCCCAGAATTCCCCAGCCAGCATACTTGCTAAGATTGAAAAACAGTGCTATAGTAGAAAGACCAAATTGCATATACAATGGGGTAAAGAGATTAGGAGGCAAGAGTTCCTCACGGGGAGAATCCTAAAACACAGAAAACGTGCCCTGAATGGTATGCTGCATTGTGGAATTAAATGGAAAATAATGCTCTATTTTCTTCCATAGGCTAAATGGAAACCAGGCCTACAGAACTCATATGCTAAATGCCTACTTGGAGCAAGGGCCTCAACTCAAGACTTAGACCATCAGCTGTCAAATTCATTCCAGACACCAATAAGAGTTGCACTTCAAAGAGAAGATCAAAAGTGGTGCAGATTTGTTCCAAAAACAGGATTTGGTCAAAGCATCAGAGACAGCAACATTTAAGAAAGATGAAAATAGCTATTGCAATTGTTCTGTTGGAAACAGACATTGTCATTTCTTTTGGGAGGAATAAAATGCCATCATGATAAGAGAGGTAACTAGGAATCCTGATCTGACTGGGAAGAACAATGGAAAAGAAAACCAGCTATATAAATGTTTTTAAAAAATAATGAAAATCAATCAATCAACGGGGGTGGGGTGGAGGGCACCAGTATGGTAAAAGAACAGTGAATTCTGTGATTCAAACTAGCAGTGAAGCTTCTTGAAAGAGATTCTCCAGAAATGACAGAAAAGTGAGGATTTAAATTGCGATATATATTAAGGAGAGAGCGTAAGAGGGCATGGGGGAATAGATCTGTTTGGGGAGGTACTCTATAATAATCAAATGGTGGTCATGAGCCCATCCAAAAATTAAATTTTGGTTAACTTTCTTGGATGCTATAAACTGAAGGCCAGAAAGGAAATAACATCCAATTGTGGCTACCTATAAAAATCCTGTTTTTTGGAGAGAGAATGAACCCAGGTTTTTCCTGGAAGTCCTGAGGGAACAGGAATATTTGGGAAGTGGGTGGCATAAAGTAGAATTTTGTTTCCCAAAAGAGAAAAGAAAGGAAGTTTGAATATTAAAATACATCCCAGATTTTGAAAATTAGCTATTTTCATCAGATTTTGCTGGAAGATTTCCCCTCTGGGGTGGCCAAAAGATGGTGAGGATGGCAAATGGATGCCAGTATCAGATGCAGGAAAGGGGAAAAAGGGGGAAAATTGAAGGAAAGAACTGAAAGAAAGGAGAAGAGGGAAGGAGGAGAGCGAAAAAGCGAAGGATGCTGAAGGATGCTGGAAGTGGAATATAGCTAATTTCTCTCTAGGGAGGCATCGAGAGTCTGAGGAACAGATCCAGCCAAGGGATCTCCTTTGCACCCCACTTTAAGCCTGCCCTCATCTCTTTTGACCAATTTGCTCAAAACTGAACCCCAACCTGCCCTTGTGACTTATAAACCACGATGGGCAGTGCCATGCACCCCCAGACCATCATGGCTTATCTAAAAAAAAAAAAGCCTAGTTTGGCTGCTCAGGGCTGCAAACCAGCCAGCCAGGCTTAGCCTGAGTTAGAAAAGGAGAATCCAGGAAAGTTTTTGACCTAACAGTTTATGTATATTTTTTGAGGTGGGGGGTGGTGTAGGAGGAAAGAGAGGAATAGATTGGGGGGAATCCCCCCAATTCCTCAGATCTTAATAAATTAGCAACGGGGTGGACGAGGCGAGCAGCTGATATAGGATCTCCTCAGGATACCTTCGCTACCTTTATGGCGGACACGAGCACGGGGGTGGGGTGGGGGGTGTGAGACGGAAGGGCGAGCGCGAAGCGGCAGTCCCAGCGGCGCGCGCTCGCGTCAGAGCGGGGCCCGCGTCATTCAGGGACGCGCGCGCGCTCGCGCCGGAGCGTCCGGGATGGAGGGGAGGGGGGGGCGGAGCCTGCCCATGACAGGCCAGAGCGGCGGGAGGGTAATCCCTTCCCCCCTCTCACAGAACAGGCGGAGGGAGCCGATTGGTTCGGAGGCGAGGGGTGGGGAATGGGAATTTAAGGGAAAGAGAGGCTGGCCAATCGGCTGCCGCCGCTCTCGTTCCCGCCAAAATGCGGGAGAGGACGCCAGTATAAAAGGCGCGGGATAAAAGCGCCGGGCTGTTTTTTGTTTTGTTTTTTTTTTTTATGGGATGGGAAGTCGTAGATAGACGTTCTCCTTGAGGGATGGCTGGAGACTGACCACCTTCGCTGCTCCGTCGTTTTTAATCAATAAAGCAGCGTTCCTCAAACTTACCAACTTGAAGATGTGTGGGCTTCGACTCCCAGAATGCCCCAGCCATGCCATTTCAAGCACTAATTTAAATACTGTATTTCAGAAGGATTAACTATGGTGCCCACCCGTTAGATTTATTTATGCACAAATAAATGTAGGGATATATTTACACAAATGCATCCCAGCCTCACACGCAAACCATGTATATGTTCAATGAAAGCCACATTTAATGTATTTGCCAAAACGTATGCTAAAAGATCTTTGCAGTTCTTAACGTTTCTAGCCTACTAGGCTCCACTATTTAAAAAGATACCCGATTTGTTTTTATTTACCCTTTAGAGAGCGAAAATAACCCTCAGAAGTTACATACAATTGGTGTGATAATGCCAGTAAAAGGATCTAGCCAAGAAATGATAGGAAACAATCATAACACTGCAGGGGAAAAAAAAAACCTAAAGTTTTCCAAAACAGATATTTTTAATACCTATTTTGAACCATGAGATAAGTGGCAAATAAATTTAATCATCTTTGAACTAAAATGCAGGGAAAATAACACACTTGAGAACAAGGACCCACCCCAAAAGAGGTTGCTTTCTTCTCATCCTTTCCTTTGAAATCCCCTTTTTTCTGCCCCCAAATATTGATTTAGCTCTCCAAGGCAATTGTGGTTTTCATAGAACAGTCGAACGCATAACAAACAAAAACCAATCTCTGAAATTTCGCCCACAAATAAAAAAGCTAGCTGTTTTTCAGATAGAAAAACTAGCCCGTAATGAGTGACCTTTTCAACCAAGCTGATATTTCTAGATTATGCTTGTACTCTACTGCTGGGGATTGTATATTTATTTATCCAGGCTGTATTCACAGCTGTGCTTGGTTCCTTTCAGCATCTAAGCAGCTTAACGGGTTTAATGAACTTCCATTCGATAATAGCTTTTAGGGTGCCTTTGATTTGTTTCTTGGCAGATAAAAATATATATTTATTATATTTATTATATGTGTGTATAGAGGCTTCCTTGATGTAAAAATAATTTTAAAAAACTTTTAAGGGATACTTGCTGACTTTTCTAAAGTAGAGAATAAACATTTCCTTCAGAATTCTGGGATATAATGCAATTTGTGGACTTTTTCCCCCGCCGTGACTCTGTTCCTATATCTTTAATGCAAACACCACAAGCAAAACAAAGCAAAAGTACATGATGTTTACCTTGAGTCTCTTTGTAGGGACTGTTTGTGTGAATCATGTGGCTCCTTCACAGCAGCCCAGAGGTTGAGAAAATTAGGGGTTTGTATGAGATAGCAGAAGCGATTCCTGCTTTGTTGCTGTCACACACACAGCCCATTCAGGGCTGGAACGTGATAGCAACTTTACTACATGTCTCATCCCAGAGAATCTAAAATGCATCTGGCAGTGGTTCCGCTTCTTCTTCTTCTTTTCCATTCTCTTTTCTAGTTGCAGCAAGGCAGACCTTCTTTCGGCTGCCTGGCCCTGCTCTATCCCTTTCTGTACGAAATGCAGCAGCTTTTGTATGCCGACTGCGACTTATCAGATCTCATTTTCATAAACATCAGAAGGCAGAGGCAGCAGAGGAAGAAATGAGCCGGGGTTGGACCGGATTGCTCCAGAAGTGATTTTAGAAGGCTGCAGGCGTCTTTTCTCGCTTCCGATGGCATCCCTTTGCGTCGGGGGAATGACAGCAGGGATCTGTAGGTAAGTCAGCCAGCTTTGATTAGGGTCTTCCAAAGAAAACATCTCCCTTTTTGCTTCTTGGCAAGGAGTATTTACTTTCCAAAGTCGAGGGTGCTATTCTCAGCTCTTGCTTTTATAAGACTAAAACATCGCTGTCACTTTCTGATAGAAGAGAATATTTGCAGCTCAGGGTTGGACTGTGGGCTAGTAGTACTGATGATGTTAACTGGTTTGGTAATGAGATGTCTGCAAGAAAATAACCCAGCTCAGAAAAGGAAAAGTACCAAGGACCACATAGTCCTCCTCCTCCACCATCTTTCCTCAAACCACACTCCCTTCTAGCAGTGATGGTGTTATCTAGTTTGGTAATGAAACGTCTGCAAGAAAATAAGCTCAGAGAGCACCAAGAACCCCCAGTCCTCCTCCCCCTCTTCCTCCTTTCCATGAACCCCACTCTCTTCTAGCACTGATGGTGTTAGCTAGTGGGGCCCTGAAATGTCTGCAAGGAAGCCGCCAAGCTCAGAGAGCACCAAGGACCCCAAAATACAGCCCCTTTGTTTCCTTCCTGTACAAGTGGACGATTTAAATGTTTTTGATTCACAGACTTGGCTAACGCAAGCCAGCATGACGGCGGAACCCGACGGAATTCTCAGTGGCGTATTCTCTTCCTCCCCGACCCCATTTCACCGAGCCTCCCTTTCCTCAAACGTGGAAGTCGATGGGACAACGACCGTCAGAGCTTCAGAAACCGGAAGGGAAGACTCTCCTTAAGACCGAATCCAAATGGCCCCGCTCCTATAATGGATAGCGTGGAGAACTCATCCTCCCTTCAGCTGCCTCGGTGCCCCCTCGAAGCTAACACGACGTCCCCGTCTGCTGTGGACATCCCCTATTTGCTGAGCGACAGCCTGACTGCTCTGCTGTCCATCGCTGGCAACTTGTTCATCTGTACGGTCATCTTGTGGAACAGGAAGTTGCGTTCCAACGTCACCAACTACTTCCTGATCTCGCTGGCTGTGGCGGACTTCTTGGTCGGGGCGGTGGTCATCCCCTGCGCCCAGTTCACTGAGGTGGGGTACCCGCAGGCCAGGCCCCAGCTGTGCCTCCTGATGCTTTGTTTGCTCCTGGTGTTTACCCAGGCCTCCATCTTTGGGCTGCTGGCCATCGCTGTGGAGAGGTACGTCTCCATCCTGAAGCCGTTCCAGTACCAGTCTCTGCTGAGCCCTCGCAACTCCCTGCTGGTGATTGCGGCCTGTTGGCTGCTGTCTATCTTGACCGGCCTGGTGCCTCTGATGGGCTGGCACCACCCGCTGCCCCCCAGCAGGGAGTGCCTTTTCAACAGCATCATCACCAACACCTACATGGTCTATTTCAACTTCATGATGTGCATGTTGGTCCCCTTGCTGGTCATGTTGATACTGTACGGGCGCATCTTCCTGGAGGTCAGGCGCCAGATCCGCAAAGTGGCCGAAGGGGAGGTCAACATCAGCGCTCAGAGGAGACACCGGATCATCATCCGCAAGCAGATGCGGACGGCCACCTCGCTCTTCATCATCCTCTTCTTCTTCATCCTGTGCTGGCTGCCGCTTCACGTGCTCAACACCATCATGCTCCTCTGCCCCAAATGCTGCATCCCCACCCAGCTGATCCTGGCCACCATAATCCTCTCCCACGCCAACTCTGCCATCAACCCGGTGGTTTACGTCTTCCGCATGCGGTCCTTCCGAGACGCGTTCGAAAGCACCCTTCTCTGCATCTGTGGCTCCGGCCCGCTCTCCACATCTGGGACCATGCCCGCCCACAGTTTAGGGGTGCCACCGCTTCATAACACTTTCCTGCCAGGCAAGTGAATTTAGAAACCCAGCGTTTGGGAGTAAAGTCACACAGTTCTTCAAATCGGAAAGAAAACATCAGAGCCATTAATCTTCTCTCCACAAGAGGGGGCAGGAAGACCTGGAAATATATTATCTTTTTTGTGCTGTCTTAGCCAGGAAGGAAAACCCTGAGCATCAGCCAATGACCAACTTACAGATCGCTGCCTGATTATTTTTCAAAATTGCACCAAGAACACTGGACTGGATTCACTTTCCTTAGAACTGAGTATAGACTTCTTGAAAAACTAAACATTTGCTTTCTGGATCGCGTAGCTGTTGATGAGTTGCATTTACTGAGTAGGTGCTGAGTAAGGACATGTTCTAAGACAGGTGTGTCCAACCTTGGCCACTTTTAAGACTGGTGGGCTTCAACTCCCAGAATTCCTTAAAGCTGGCTGAGGAATTCTGGGAGCTGAAGTCCACAAGTCTTAAAAGTGGCTTAAGGTTGGATACCACTGAGTTAATGGCAAACCCATTGTGTAAAGACAATTTGTATCACTTCCGGAAATGCAGGGTGGAAGTACTTCTCCATACTTCTATCTTCATTCTCCCACATGTGATGAAAAGACTGTAGGGCACCTCAACCATAGTCCTGCCAAGACCCTTCCGAAAAAGCCACCTGTCCCTCTACAGAATTACTCCCCATAGGACTGTAGGATTTTACTCGATGTATTCAGCTGAATGTTCCCCGGGAGATAATTGATATTTTTAAAATAAATGTGTCTTTATGTAATGGTTGAAGTTCCAAAAGACATCACTGAAGGATGCATGAAGGGGTAAAAAAGATCCGATATGGAAGCAATATGAAGACATTTTCAGAGGCTGCGGGGGAATGAAAATTGCACCGACCTTGGGTGGAATAAGAAAATGACCCCTGGGCCTAGAGGTTAGCTCGTGTTAACCCTCTCATGTTGGGTGGAGAAGGCACTTATGGCAGAACAGACAACACACCATGGAAAAGAATGTAGGGAAAAAACCCAGGGAATTGCAGGATTATAGTAGAAATCAGGTTTACACACAAATTCATACTGAAGAAAAATGGTAAATTTGACTACAAATAGTGAATTCTACAACACGTCAAATCTTAAAATATTTTATGATTTTAAATTTACGTTTGTTTTATTTTTTTATTGCCACCCAACTCCAATTCACTTCTGAAACTATGTTAGGGGTAAATTAACAAGTTATTTGTGATAAATTTATGATACTGGGATATCAGACTTCATACCAGACATAATAAATCTGTTCTCCAGACACTCAAGCCCATAAATCACGTACTTGCTTACCGAATCAAAAACTCAGATCAGTTGCTTTATCGCAACCAAGAAGTCCTATATTAAATCTATTACAGATAGTAGAAATCAAACTATATGTATTTGTGTGCGAGATGAGGGTTTAAATCTTTTGCCTTTTTAGTGAATCAATTTTTACTGTTTTCCCCCCTTGAGAATTAGAGAAACATGCTTGGTATTTACCTAATTATTCTGTTTTAGACTATTTCTTGCCTCACCATTTTCAGCCCTTACAGCTAGAGATCTGGGATTAGGATGGGGTTTTTTTTTCCTGTTGGTGCTAGGGAGGTGATGGTATTTAATGGAAAATGCTGGAATTAGAAAACAGATCCTGCTTTCCTTATCAGTGGTATTTAAAATAGGTGTTCAGTAAGGCAAGAAGAGAGCATTCACAGGATTAAAAATACTTATTTTCTTTGAATGAAAACACATGTAGGCTTGGCGTAGTCAGTCTCAAACCGCTGGGCAGAAAACAGAAAGCAAGAGGCATCTGATTGCAAAAACTACTCTTCGTTTGATTTGATCCAAGAATCTTTTAAGGTATGCTGCATAACCAGGTGGTGAAGACAAAGAGGAAAGAAGGTCAAATTACTTGCCCTGTCAGAAATACGATAAAATTGTACTGTCTCCAAGTGCAAACAAGTTTTATCTAACATCTAACCATCATACAGCACCAGACGGGAGAAACTCAAGTTATTCATAAATATAACTCTCTCCAACATCACGAAATACTAGGCAGAAATGCCTGCAGCAACAGCCCCCCCTACCCCCCCCCCCAAAAAAAGCAATCCAACAAATTCAACAAAATGTTTATTATATAAAAAGAAAGCGGGGGGAAATCAAAATCCCACATGGTACTGAATTGACGGGAGAAATTTCATGCATCAACACGTCACGGAACTGCACACTTGTGACACAAGAAACATCGGAAGGACGGTTGACTATAAGATGTCCCCGCCTTAAAACTAAAGGCAAGAAGATTCCAGTCTTTTGAGAAGGATCCTAAACGTGGCATCTTGGCACTGCCAGGCTTGTGAGCCACCTCAGCCTGTTTACTTGCCAGCAATGAGGGGATTCCTCAGCACGACAATGACTGAGTCTCCTCGCAGGAACATCTTCGAGATGTAACGGTCTTTGTTGACCGGCTTGGACTTCTTCTTGCCTTTCCCACTCTTGGGCACCTCGGTCCACATCTCCTTGACGTTCTCTAACACCATGTTGCAGTGCCTGGTGGAAGAAAGTGCCTGGCGTTACGCAGAGGAGAGATTCCCTGTGCGGCTCCTGGCAACTTCGCAACCACCCTGGAGGAAGTTCTGGAGAGAGGTAGATCCCCACAGAATTCAAGGCTGAAAAAATTATTCTGATCTGAAACGGATCTTTGAATCCATCGCGCAAGGTGTTCATGCTACCCGCTGGCAGCTACCAGGGGTGGATTTGATTCAAATCTTGATTAAAATCACTAGTAAAAGGGCTTGATTTAAATCAACTCATTTTAAATCATAATTTTTAAAGAGCAACTGACATCTCTGATCCGCTGTTGACTCACCAACATTCCCAATATTGCAGAATATACAGCCTTGTGCTATATAACTAAGCTCCATTTCATGATGAATACACTAAATTATTAATGTATTTTAAATAGAAAGCTATAGATTTATTCCAAAAGCATTTTATTATTAAAATAAATTTGATTTAAAAAATCCAATTTAAATTAAATTTTTATTTTTTAAAAAAACACGATTTTTATCCACGCTGGCAGCTACTTAAAGGAATGATGAGCTTCCCTGGGAATTCATGATAGACATATTATTGCAGCCCATAGGAACCCCACCTAAGCCCAGGAAAAGCACCTGTTCTTTAAGGGGCCACTGACAGTTGTGTACCGTCTATGCTGGGTCCAAAGCACCTTTACTTCTCGGGAACCCCATAGCCGCCTACAGCTAGTCTTCGACTTACAACCACAACCGAGCCCCAAATTTCCACTGCTAAGACAGTTGTAAAGTGAGTTGCGCCCCCTTTTTTAAAATGACCTCTTTTGCCACAGTTAAGTGAATTACTAGTTGTTAAATGAATCATGCTGTTGTTAAGCGAATCTGGCTTCCTCCATTGACTTGGCTAGTTGGAAGTCAACTGGGAGGGTTACAACTGGTGATTCACATGACCCTGGGACAGTGCAACTGTCGTAAGTACATGCCAGTTGCCAAGCACCCAAATTCTGATTACGAAGGGATGCTGCAATAGTCTTAAGTGTGAAAAGCAGTTGTCACTTTTTTCATTACAATTATGCCATTGTAACTTTGATCATTAAATAAATTGTGGACCCCCTTGTATTTGTTCTGAATAATAAACCTTAAACAAACGAGAACACCACCTAACTGTTTCACTAAAAATATAAAGGAAGCCCACAGATAATCCTCTGACGGATTGGAGGCATGCCCAGGTGAGAACCTACCTATCAAAGGCCTTGACACGCCCCAGGAGCTTCTTGTTATTGCGACAATTGATGAGCACTTGGGTATTATTTTTAACAGATTGTGTGAGCACTGACAGAGGCCCTGTGTTGAATTCCTCCTCCTCCCGCTTTTGCAGTTCTTCTGGGGTCATCTCACTTTTGGGCTTATTTAAGAGGCTCCTAAAAAAAAAGAAAGGAAAGAAAAAAGGGGAAAATAAATACATAATATTCGATTTTGAGGTTATGCCCCAAGCCTTTAATTGGATGAAAATAAGCTCTCTTAGTAGCACTATATTTCTTTTTAACAAATCAGTGCTTCCTTTTAACAAATTATTCCTTTTTAACAAATCAATTCTTTATTTTAACAAATTATTCTTTTTAACCGACTTCTATTCTGCATATATTCTAAATGTAGAACAATTAACCATCCAGATGCAACATGTATAAATGGCCAGACTACAGATATAAACCGGCTTTTCAGAATAACAATAGAAAGTTATTACTATTCGCCTGCTTGGGGTCCCCTTGCTCTCTAGTTTCCAACCACAAAGATACACACTCATTGTATATTGGGGGGGGGGAGGGCATACCATAAAGCCAGAGGAGGGGCTCCTTCCTCTCCCGCCCCACCCCCTCGGCGGTTACTCCAGAAGAGAGGCGAGAAGGAGGTTTTTCGAGAGGGGCGCCTATTCCAAGGTTTACGGTAAGGCCCAGAAGAAGCCTCTATAAGTATTTTACACACTCACACAACCGCACAAACACACACGCAGGGACAACTCCGTCTCCCACCCCACGTCCCGCGCCCCCTAATCTCCCCCCGGCCTCCCTCACATGATGCCGCTGCAATGGATCCGCCGCTCGCTTGGGAAACGACTCCGGCGCGCTGAGATAGGAACACTTTCCGCTTCCGGGCTAAGCGGAGGTCGCGCATGCGTGAAAGTAACGGGGAGAAAGACGCGGAGGGGGGGTTGGACGGCGAGCCCAGCGGGTCAAAAAATTCCCACCCCACCACCCTCGTGTTTTTTTCTACCGCGCATGCGCCGGAGGGACCAGTTTCTGTGATGGTGGTGGGGGTCTTGCTGAGGCGTGGGGCGTGCGAAGCCTCCACGCGGGAAAGCAAAAGGGTCCGAGTGGAAAAGAGCGTGGCCTTTGACTTCATTTTGTATCCTCTTGGCTGAAGTGGCTGAAACTGGACTGGACTTGTCTGAACTGTGATTTGCTACTACCACAACCCTGCGCTGTAGGCCAGGCTCTTTATGAGAGACCCACGACCGAGCGGGGCTGGCAACCTGGGCCTCCTCGGCCTGGTTTCGCCACCCTTAAGTCTTTGGGCCCAAGAACCCAAACCTCAAGCAACTGTGGCACCTGCCCCCCACCCTTTGGTCAAATTAGCCCCCCTCCGTCCCGTGGTTTAATGGCGAGTTCGATGTTTTATTTACTGCGCGTTTATTGCCTAAGATGGAGTAGAGGAGGCTCCCTCTGCCAACAACCACAACCCCTGCGAGGTGGGCTGCTCTGAAGGAAAAAAAAACAAAAAACGCCAGCTCAAAGTCAGCCCAGCTGTTTTTTCACACCTGAGGGAGGATTCGAACTCGGGGCCTCAAAATTCCAGGCCTGATTACTCCCCCTTTCCCCCTCCCCAAGATGCTGGACCAGCTTAACAAGGTCCCAGCCTTGTCTAAATGACCCTCAAAACGACCCCTTTGAGTCGGTCTTCGATGGACACCCGTCCCCCCCTCCCCCAACCGCCCTGGATGGAGATCCTGGCCTTGTGGCTTCTTTTCCCCTTCCGATTCTTCTTCGCTTCAGGTCCAGCTCTGCATTTCCACCCTTGGATGTCGGGGGGGGGAACGACGCTGGCTTGGGAAAGAGCCTGATCCCACCCCCGCTGCCCCCCAACTTCGAGAAAAGACGAGGAGGCTGGAGCTGCCGTCGCTGATCTACCACGGAGGGGTCTTTTCAACCCAGCAACTGGAGAGCGATGTGAGGTTTCTATTGGGAATCCCTGTAAGCTGATTGATTGATTGATTTGTATCCTGCCTTTATTACTGTTACAAATAACTCAAGGCCGCGGACGGACCTAATACAGGTAGTCCTCGACTTATGACCACGATGGAGCCCAAAATTTCCATTCCTAAGTGAGACAGTTCGGTGTCCCATTTTACGAACTACATTGGTTCACTTAACGACAATTGTTTAGTGAATCAGTGTCGTTATTAAGTTAGAAACAAGTGCAGGAGCCATGGTGTCACAGTGGTTAGAATGCAGTATTGCAGGCTAACTCTGCCGACTGCCGGGGGTTCGATTCGCACTGGCTCTAGGTCGACTCGGCCTTCCGTCCTTCCGAAGTCGGTAAAACGAGGACCCAGATTGTTGAGGGGCAAGGCGCCGGCTCTGTAAACTGCTTAGAGAGGCCTGTAAAGCAGTGTGAAGCAGTGTTGTGGTTCGGCGGCAGCCTGTGCAGACGGCAGCGGAATCGGACAGTGGGGAAGAACGGGGACCAGTCTGGGAGTCTGGGGAGGACTCGGACGAGGGTCCTGCGTCCAATGCAGAGATGGGGCCAGGACCATCGGGGAGTCGGGTGCTGCCTCTGGAGCCTCTGTACTCTGGCAGCAGCGAGGCAGAGGAGCAAGGGAAGCCTGTTCCCAGTGCACGCATGCACAGAGCTGTCAGAAGGCAAGAGCAGCTGAGACAAAAGGGTCGACTCGAGAGTAAGGCTTGGAGGTGATTGCCCCTCCCCTAAGGTATAAAGGAGGTGCAAAGATAGAGAAACCTTTGCAGGAAGCAATGTTGTTTACTCTGTTACGATTAATCCTTGAAGCTCTGTGTGGACTTTGTACTTTGGTTGGATTTTTACACTTAATTTGGCACTTTAGTTGTTGGCAGCCATTCAAAGGAGAGAAAGGTGAGTGCTTATCTCAAGGGACTCAGTACAGGCTGGGAATGCACATAATTCCCAGCGCTGAAATAAAACGAGTTCTTTGGACTAAGCGTGTGCTTAATTACGGTCTCAGGAAGCCTTGGTCAGAATAAGCGTTATATAAGTCTGCTATTGTTATGCTATCTGGCTTCCCTGTTGACTGTCTGTCAGAAGGTCACAAAGCGGGATCGCGTGACCCTGGGACACTGCAACCGTCATAAATATGAGCCAGTTGGAAGCACCCGAATTTTGATGTGACCACGGAGATGCTGCAGTGGTCGTAAGTGTGAAAAATGGACGTCGCTCACTTTTTCAATGTAGTGGTAACTTTGAGTGGTTACCAAATGAACTGTTGTAAGTTGACAACTACCTGTGCTCCTTCCTTCTCCTATTTTCCCACAACAACAACCCTGTCGGGTGGGTTGGGCTAAGGGAGAGTGACTGACCCAAAGTCATCCAGCTGAATTTCATTCCTAAAGTGGGACTAAAACTGCCATTCACCTGCTGGTTGGCGTAAAGTCCCCAAGCCAACTTTCCTGCTCAAAGCGGGACCAGAACTCCTGGCCCAAAGTCACCCATCTGGCTTTCATAGCTAAGGCAGGACTAGAATTCACGGTCGCCTGCTTTCTAGCTTGCTACCTTCAACATTAGATCCAATTGGCCATGATTATTGAAGCTCTGCTATTGCTCTCAGGTCTGAAATTCTCTCTTTTGGAAATCAGTTTTCTTACTCGGGTGCCTGGATACTTCATGTCCCATTTATAGAAACACCCAGAAAACTGACGGCAGAAAAAGACTTTATTTCCACCAATGTAATTGGGGGGAGCTGAGGTATGTTGGGCCTAGACACGTTGATTTGAGTTTGTTTAGCTCCTTTTCAAAATCTAAGCACCTTGTCCAAAACAGAGATGAAAAACCAGTTCTCCTCAACTTGACTCCCAAAGCAACATCCCACATTCAAACATTGCCAAACCTTTTCAGGCGGGCTGTGTGGCAAGGCAGTGCACCCTAACCAGCTTGTTTACACAACGCGTCTCTGCTGCTGAGTTTTTGCAGCCTTCTTCCTGAGCGTTTTTCCAAAGAATCTTGATTTAGAAGAGTTGAAACCTGTTTCTTTTGTTGCCTATCTTATAATACAACTTTTTTCATTCGATGTTAAGAATGTGGGAAGGCACAGAAGAAGATAGTCGACCTTGTTTCAGTTAAAAACTTGAACAGGCCGGGCCCGATTAGACAAAAGACCTTCAGAAGGGCTGAAAACTGGACTGGGAATTTGAGAAAAACAGTCCAGAATATGGCCATAGCAAATCTTTCTTCCCCGTGTTGCTCAGAAACGTTGAACTCGAAGACAATATTGTCTTTTTCAGCTGTCAGTTCACAATTGTTTTCATTTTAAAATAAACAGAGTAGCCAAAACATTTGCCAGCCATAGAAACCATAAACAGGTAGCGGGGATTATTCATTGGGCTAGAATGCAGCACCAGTGAACTCTGGAAAAGAGCCAAATTGTGGAATTGTGGGGTGTGTGTGTGAGGAATCTGACCTTAAGCCAGGATTTTGGCCAGCTGGGGTTCAGGGGGCCTGGAAAAGAATATCTGGATTTTTCCTACTATACATAGTCCTTGAGTTATAGCAGTTTATTTACTGACCGGAGTCACAGCAGCACTGAAAAAAGTGACTTGTGATCGTTTTTCATACTTACGTCCATTGCAGCATCCATTGCAGTGATTCACTTAACAATTGTGGCAAGAAAGGTCATAAAATGAGGCAAAGTTCACGTAACAACTGTCTTGATTAGCAAGAGAGATTTTAGGCTCAATTGTGGTCATAAGTCGAGGACTACCTATACTTTATCTCCTGCCAAGACGCCCCAAAGATCAGCCCCTTAAACCTGCCATTTTTGCTGGTCTCGCTGACCAATTCCCACCAACAGGATTTTCCAACTTTGTTCAAGTTAAGTGGCCAGCCACAAAGGGACTCGGCCGTCAACAAAATTCAATCCCGTAATCCTGGCCATCCAGTTATGGCTCCCCATCCCCCCAGTGTTAAGGGAACCGTTTTTTTCCCAGACAGACTATCCCAAATGAATATGTCATAGATTTCATAGAATCCTAAAGCCTGAAGGACCCTGGAGGTCTTTAATGTGACCTTTACTCAAAGCAGGAGACTTTTTTGATTTGATTTGATTTGATTTGCCAATCACGAGATGATAGGTATAAGTATAAACATGAGTAAGAATACAGGAAATAGGTATGAATAAATGGGGATAATAGGATGGAGACAGTAGGCACGCTGGTGCACTTATGCATGCCCCTTACAGACCTCTTAGGAATGGTGTGAGGTCAATAGTGGATAGTTTAAGGCTAAGGGAGTAGTGGGGTTTGAGGATGTTACAACAGAGTCAAGGAGTGCATTCCAGGCATTGACCACCCTGTTGCTGAAGTCGTACTTTCTGCAGTCAAGTTTGGAGCGGTTTGCATTGACTTTGTATCTGTTGTGTGCTGTGGTTGAAGCTGAAGTAGTCATTGACTGGTAGGACATTGTAGCAGATAATTTTGTGTACTATGCTTAAGTCCAGCTGTAGGCGGTGTAGTTCAAGGTTGTCCAAGCCCAAACTTTCAAGCCTGGTGCTGTAGGGTATTCTGTTGCGAGCAGAATCATCCTGGTCCTCATCATCCTGGTTTATTGAAAACTTCCAGTGTTGCTGCACCGACAACTTCTGGAGGCAAACCACCTCCTCTTCTCTGTGACAGCCCCTTAAGTATTGGAAGAATATTTATTTACAGAAATCAGGCTCTAAAATAGTTTAGCCTAAGAGTGCAAAGTTGTGAACGTCTTCTTGTTTGAAAATAAAAATTAGAAAGAGCCCAATAGTCACATTTATGGTTCACACATTTTAATAGACACTGATTTTGTTAGCCATCAATCAAGATCAGCTCTCTGCGGTTTTTTGCCTTTTGACTGTTCCTGCCATTCTAAAAACACCGGAAGGGCCAGTGAATTTGAGGGGGGCAGCTAACATAGTTGGGAAAGGATTTCAGTCCTATTAAATAAGGGAGCCTCATTCAATCAGTCAGTGGAACAGCCTGCCTCTGGAAGTTGCGGGTGCTTAAAAACTGGAAGCTTTTCAGAAGAGGCTGCCATTTGTCTGAAATGACAAGGTCTCCTGATGGAGCAGGGGGTTGGACTAGAAGACCTCCCGGGTCCCTTCCGTCACAGAGAGGAGGGGCTCAACCTATTTTCCAAGGCACCTGAAAGCCAGACAAGGAATTCTGGGAGTTGAAGTCCACAAGTCTTAAACCAGCCAACTTCGATGACCCCTGTTCAAGTGGGTTGCGTTGAGAGAATCTAGGCCTGTGATTCGTTTCCGAAGGTGGTTAGTTTTGTGGGTGATCCCCAAAAAACAGATCTCTTTCCTAGCCAGGAATTCTGGGTGCTGAAGTTCCCACAGTTGCCCGACTCCTCTTCTTAAAACGGGGGGGTTCCCCAAACTTGGCCCCTTGGAAGACTTTGTGGACTTCAAACTCCCAGAATTCCCCAGCCGGCTCTGCTTCCTCTCTGGAGATCCCTTCCTCTGCAGTCTCTCCGTTTGGATGGAATTAGCTTCAATGGGGGGGGGGGGGACTTGAAGTCCCCCAAATCTCAAAGCTGCCAAGTTTGAAGACCTGCCGGCGCCCTAAGGGCGGAAGGACCGCCGAGAGGCTTTGGGTCCGTTAGTCGGAGAACGGAGCGGCTGCCTCCTTCGCCCGCGAGGGGGCGCCTTCACCCAACCGGTCCGAGATGCTCGCCGGGCCAGGACCCGGGAGAGCGCCCGGCCCGCCCGCCCGCCCGCCCGAACAGGTGTCGACACCGCGGGACAGGCGCGCCACGGCCGGACCGAGCCCCGTTTCGCCTGGCGGAAACAGGCCCTTGGCGGGGAAAGGGGCTCCGCGGGACTACAAATCCCATCCGCCTCCAACGGCCGACCGGGGCTGCGTCCCGATTGGGGGGCCGGGACAGTCTCGTAGGCGGTTGCTCGGGGCGAGGCGTTTGGAGTTTAATCCGCGCGCCCGAGGCGAGGGGTCCTAGCGCTTAATTCGGATTGTCCCATTCGAAGTACATACAAAGTTGGTATTTGGGGGCTGTGGGGGGGAGAAGGGGAAGCAAAGGAGCCCCAACCCGCCGCATCCATTGGGGCGGGGGCGCGGCTCTTCTTTCCTCTTCTTCCTTTTAACACCCGATCCTCACCTGGATCGGGTGGAAGTCTTGACGCCAAGCCGCGCACCAGGGCGGCTTAATCCGGAGTCACCTCCTTTGCGAGCCCTGCGCGGTGCTGCAGACTCCGACTGGACCTCCCCCCACTCCCCTCCGCCCAGGTGGATCCACACCGAGGCTCCAACCTGCCCAAAGGAAACCGGGCGCGACTCCGGATCGGCGCCGGGTTGCAGCAGCTCTGCGCGGCCCAAGCTGCCTCCCGGCGCCCGCGCGCGCCCCCCACCCGGCCACCCGGAGCTCCTCTCCGCAGCCGCGGGGGGGCACCCTCGACCCAGCCAAGTGCCCACAAATGAGGGGGCCGAGCCCCCCCCCCTCCCCCGGGCGCCGGAGTGACAGCCTTGCGCCCAATGGCCGGCCGGCTCCGCCGAAGGAGGCGGGCCAGAGGCTCCCGATTCTTGCCTGGCTGGAGAGGGGGGGGGGTGGGGGCTCCTCCGGGGTGGGAGGGGGAGCCAATGGCGCGGACGGGGGAGGGGCGGTGGGAGTAGCCTGGAGGGGAGTGGGCTTCGGGGCGGGGGGCGCCAAGGAGCGCGGGCGGAGAGAGAGAGAGAGCGAGAGAGCGGAGGGAGAGCACCGCCGAGCCCAGCAGCCGGACCCAGCCGGGCAAGGAAGGGAAGGAAGCGGAGCGAGCGAAGAGAGCGAGCCGGCCAGCCATGGAGAATGGGTTGCAGGGTCCCAGGTAGAGCCAGCGGAAAAGCTCCCGCGGCGGCGGTCTTTCGCGCGTGGGGAGGGGGCGCGCAGCTGCATCCTTTTGCGAGGACGCCCCGGCCAGGATGCGCCAGAGGCGGCCAGCCCGGCTGCTCCGATGGGAAGGAGAGGCCGGGGGCTGGGGTGGGCTTCTGCAGGGGTCTTTCCAGACCCCCCCGAGGCACACAGGAACGCGCGCGCGGGGGTGGGGTGCAGACTTGAAGACTCGGCACATTCTTCGACCCCCTTAGCCCCCCTCAACTCCCCGTCCCCTCGTTTGGTGGAGATTTCCAGCGCGACTTGCAATTTGCGAGGTGAACCCCCCCTTCCCCCCCCCTTGCACAGAAGACCCTCATTCTCGCCAAAAAAAACCACGGTCCGGTTCTTCTTCCGCCCCTTCCAGGTACCCTGGAAAAGTATTTGGGGAAGGGTCGTGGCATCCTGGCTGCCTGAGCTCCTTTGGAATATGGATCGGAGTAGAGTGGGGGTGGTCATTAGGAGGGGACGGGCATTATTTGGCCATTGCAAAGGGAAAATATATATATATATATATATTTTAATATTTTGGCCTGGTTTGTCATTGGACACATATATGGCTCCTTGATCTGCCTACTGTAGTTCTGCAGAAGAAGAGGAAGGTGTGTGTGTGTGTGGGGGGGAGGAAATGTCTTCTGGGCTGCAGGGAGATCTATTAGATTACAGTAGGGATCTTGCCCAAGGGGGGGAGGTGAGCCCCCTGTTAAGCTGCCTGCCGTAAGTGCGAGGAGCCGCCACTGTCCTGGATGTGTGCATGCAATTCAGCCTCCATATACATCTTGTTTACAGTAAGGCAGCCTTCCTATCATGGCCTCTTGTCTGCTGCTTTTAGACCCCAGATGGGTTCTTTTAATCGAGTGGATTAGAAGGGGGAGGGGGGGAGCACAGGGAATCCACCCAAGGGGAAGGGAGGGGGAGCAGGAAAAACTATTTCCCCCCCCCCAAAAAAAAACATATCCCCGCCTGGATAGTTTTGCAGCATTCACCAGTTGTGTGAATGTGTGAGTGAGTGGTATATATGATTGTCTGCATCTGTGTAAGATTAAACAGATAGGATAGACAGAAGGATAGATAGATAGATAGATAGATAGATAGATAGATAGATAGATAGATAGATAGATAGATAGATAGAAGAGATGGAGATATCTTTGTGTATTCATATTCAAAGGCAAAGGAATATGAATCCATATTCAAGAGGAAAAACTAACAGTAAGGGAACAAGAGCGCGCAGCTTGCAAACGACGGGAATTTTTGTACAGTAAGACTGTGGAGGGAGACTGACCCAGCTGATTCCGGCACGTTCCCTTATTGTGACGGTGATATTATTGACCAGCAGAAACGCTGTGAGTGGCGTAAAGGAGCCTGTTCCGTGGTCACGTTTAGGAATGTCGGTTTTGCAACCAGCAAAGCTTGCAGGCTGGAAGTTTTAAGTCGCCAAGACAAGTTGTGGGAGCGGGAAGAGAGGGGGCTTCTGGGATCGACCTGCAATTGGCGGGAGGGCTCCCCGCACCCTGAATTTTAAGAGATTTGGAAAAATAAAATAAAAGCCGTTTGGGAGCCACACCTGCAGACCTGCTCCTGTGGCGTGGGGGAGAGAAGGTAATCTGGAGGTAGGTCAAATCCATCCGGATCTTCCCCAAACTGGGTCACGGAGAGTGCAGAAGGGGCAGTAAAGAGATTTTTTGGGGGGGGGTCAGAAAGAAATGAAAACAAAAAAAACCAACCACCACCCGGCTTGAGGTCACCTTCTCCCTGGTGCGCGCTTTCCAGCTCGCTGCGAGGAATTTGGACCCGGGTGGGTGCAACTGGGGTCTCTCCTGGCAGGTTGGGAAGGGGGAAGACTGGGTGCCCAGGGGAGCATTTCCTTGCCCCCCCAAGGAGGTGGGGGGCTGCTGCCCCGCTCCTCGGCACGGTTCCTGGGCTGCAGAATTTGCCGCACTGGCTGTTCCGAGGCAGCTCTTGGCCCCCCTCTTCCCGGGGAGGACAAACCTGGCATCCTTCCACCCGTCCAAGGCAGACCTCACTTCGCCCCTCCTTCTCCCTCTTTTGAGACGCTCGCTCCTAGCCTATAAGAGTTTTAGTCTCTCGCGGAACCTGGCTTAAGATGAGCGCCGAGCGGAGAGCCGGCTGCGGGGCGGAGGTGTGCATATCAGCCCTCGAACCATGACTGTATAACTCAGGGATGTCGTGGTCGAAGTATCAAAGGTAAGGCGGGGAAAAGAGAAATAGGAGATTTTTGGGCCGCTCACCTCCTCTGTCCTTGTGGCAAGGAGGAAACGGCTCTGGGGGAAAATCTGCCAGCCGCTTTGGCTAAGAACCTGGGATGGGTCTCCTTCTCTCCGAAGGATCGTGGCCAGGATCGATCCAATCCAGTCTGGCCCACTTTGGAATCCAGAGCGGATCTCCGGCTGATCCTGGCTACTTTTGCAGAGGTCCTGAGCCATTCCTGCCCGATGAAGGCGCAGCTTTTTTGTCAGATTCGGCGTAGGGTCTCTCGCTTGAGCAGCAGCGGGGGGTTGGACTAGATGGCCTACAAGGTCCCTTCCAACTCTGATTACCTGTTAGCTCTGGCTGGAACCCAGGAGGGCACCTTTCTGGGACTCGGCGGACTTTCGCCTCAAGGAGAACCTTCCCTGGCCACTTGGCAAGGAGCGAACCTTCCGGCACTGCCTCCGTCTCTTTGGGACCGCTGGCTCGGGGCGCCCACGGCTGTTACCCAGCCAGGGATGGCAACTTTCTAGGAATCTCTTCGGGTTGGGAGGAGGGACTCCTTTTAGAGAAGTAGGAACCTGCTGCTGGGCAAACCCTCCCCGTCGGCCTGATCCGTTGCTTCCGGATTGGGCTGCCTCTTCTGCATAGCATCCCTGGCACGGCTCCGGGTTCTCCCCCACGGCTTCGCTGGCACCCTCTGGCGGCCGCTTCTCGCTGACTCTTGCTTTCTGCTTCAGCCTTTTCCCCTCTGCAGGCATCTCGACTGGCTGCTCTCCCAAGCCAGCCTCCTCCTCCTCCTCCTCCTCCTCCTCCTCCTCACACATGTCCTTCCTCTCCCCGCTGCTGTTGGCTGTTTTCCTCCGGGCAGGGAAGCCGGTGGGCCCTCGCGTGCCGGAGGATGAACACATGACCGGCCTTGTGTACATGACGTGTTCCCGGCCCCGTGCCAGGCCGTGACGCGGTGGGCGGAGGTAGGATCCAGTTCCACATATGGAGAGGAGCCCGCTCGGCTCGGGGTTGGCAAGGAGTCGGCGGTCAGCGGATGGCAGAGACCGAGGATGGGGCAGTTAGTCAGGAAGCTGGGCCTGAGGGTACCTTCCCCGCGGGGGGCTCTGGGGCAGGTGAGTCCTGGCACGGTTTGGCCTCTGCAGTTTCCCCCTCTGCCACCTCTCTCCCTTCTCTGCTTGGCTTGTCTGTGCCTTCTCTTCCCGGGTGCTCTGTCCGCCCAGGCTTTGCTGCGTTTTCCTCTGGTCTTTTGACGTTCAGCTTTGAGGGGCAGCTATTCTCCTCCTCCTTTTTCTCCTTCTCTCCTTCTCTTCTGGCTTTTCCCTCAGTTACTTCTCTCCTTTTCTGTTCCCCGAGCTGCTCTGGGACATTTTGTTCTTCCGCGAAGTGTTTTGTGCTCAGCTGTTTCTTTTACTTGCTCGCCATTTCTTAAATCTTCTCTTTCTCCTCCTCTCTCTAGGTTCCCCTCATCTTTTATTAGTTTCTTCCTGTCTCTTTTTTTCTGTTATTTTAATTTTTCTTTCTTCTTTCCTTCTCTTTCTTCCTTCTCTTTCTTTCTTTCCTTCCTTCCTTCCTTCTTTCTTTCCTTCTTTCTTTCCTTCCTTCTCTTTCTTTCTTTCTTTCTTTCTTTCTTTCATTCTTTCTCTTCTTCCTTCCTTTCTTTTTTCTTCTCATTCTCATTCTCACTCCCATTTCTTTCTTTCCTTCCTTCCTTCCTCTCTCTCTCTCTCTCTCTCTGCCCCCACCCGTACATATACAAGTACACATTCTTGCATCCTCTATCCTACTCTCTGTCCAAACCGAATCGGCTGTTCCTTTCCAACCATATTTCAGGCTTCTGGCATGTAGGCCCAGTTTGGGGAGCGCCTCTCTCGGCTTGCACACATCTTCCAAGCAATTGTTGTTGCAAAAACTACGGTCACATTTGTGAAGCGTCGAAATCTCCGGCGCAAGAATCTAGAACTTGAAGGAAGTGTGTTTGATTCGGAATTCAGACCATGTTTTTCTCTTCCTCACCCCCCCTCTCCCTGTTATGCTTCCATGGTTGGGACTAGATGGTTTGGGACTTAATTTTTGGGCAAGAGTGACTTTGTTGGGTTGAGGCTTGAGGGGTGAGGAGGCCCTCCTGGGAAACGAGAGCCAGAGTAGGACTTGAGGAAGTAGGAACCCTTGAGTAGGACCCTTTGCAGATCTATCTGTGCCTTCCAGGTCTCAGTCTTCTTCCTCTGTGAATTGGGTTATAGTTAGACTCAGTACGGCGCTTTTAACTCTGGCTTGTTTGTGGTCTTGGATCCACCAAGAGGGCAGCAGACGTTGTCTTCCCATCTCGGGATTAGCAAAAACCGAAGGGGGACCAGGAGGTGTTAGGAAGGATGGAGACAACTCAGCCTTCCCTCTTCGGCTTGGGCAGTGATTCTAACTAGGCCAATGGGATTTAAAAGGGTGCGTTGCGCCCAAGGAGTCTTACGTGTGGCGTATCCGACACAGGCGTCCTCCCTACACCTTGCAGGCTTCTGCAAAGGCATCCGGGCCGGCCGCCAAGGTCTTTCGGAGCGTATGACTTGCCGGACAGCCCGTGATTAATTTTCTAAAATAAGAACCTGGGTTTATAGGCGCTGTTAAAAAGCAGCAGGCTCTTACGCTTTGCCAGCCTTTTTTTGTGCCATTAGACAGGGCAACCAGGATGGGATTATGCTCTCGGGAAGGAAATGTTCTCTGTACATGTCCAGAGGCACTCTTTTGGCCAGCTGCAGATTGCTAAAAAGTTTCAAGATTATGGCGGGAGAGATAAGGAGAGAGAGTGTTAGAATTAGGGTTAGAAATAGACAGACAGACAGACAGAAAATATTTTAGTTTTATGGTTAGGGAGAGAAAGAAAGAAAGAAGAAAGGAAGGAAGGAAGGAAGGAAGGAAGGAAGGAAGGAAGGAAGGAAGGAAGGAAAAGAAAGAAAGAAGGAAGGAAAGAAAGAAAGAAAGAAAAAGAAAGAAAGAAAGAAAGAAAGAAGGAAGGAAGGAAGGAAGGAAGGAAGGAAGGAAGGAAGGAAAAGAAGTACAGGCAACCCTTGACTTACAACAGTTCATTTAGTGACCATTCAAAGTTATAACGGCATTGAAAAAAGTGACTTATGACCATTTTTCAGACTTACGGCTGTTGTAACATCCCCCATGCTCACGTGATCTTTTGCGATCTTCTGACAAGCAAAGTCAAGGGGGCAAAGCCAGATTCGCTTAACAACCGTGTGACTAAGTTAACAACTGCGGTGATTCCCTTAACGACTGTGGCGAGAAGTTTCGTGAAATGAGACCAAGTTCCCTTAACCAATGTTCTCGCTTAGCAACATCAGTTCCGGGCTCACTTGTGGCCGGAAGTCAAGGCTCACCTGTAAATACAGGAGATATAAATGCAGAATACAGAAAGAAAACGGAAGAAATACATTTGCCTGAACCGGCCAAGGGCTGGACTAGAAGACCTCCGATGCCCCTTCCCACTCTGTTATTCTCTTCAACCCAACCCCAGGCACAGGGGAAAGGGAAGGGGCAGAACCCGGTGCAAATTAAGACCTAGCGACACCACCCGCCCCAGCACACAAGGCCATAAAGAACAAGAATTCTGGCACCCCGCAGGCCTTATCGGTGCTGGATTCGAGAGGCGCCTGCTGAATTCTTCCTTCCTTCCTTCCTTCCTTCCTTCCTTCCTTCCATCCTTTCCTTCTTTCCTTTTCCTTCCTAACCATAAAACTAAAACGTTTACATGGCTAAGCAAAACGGTCATTGAGTGGATTTTTGCCCTCTCTTATGACCATTTCTTGCCACCATTGTTAAGTGAATCCCACGGGTGGGAAAAGCAAAATAACAAGCTGGCAGACCAAGCCGTCAACAGTAGGTCTTTTATTTTTTATAATAAACATTTATTCCAGAGAAATAGAATTTTGCAAATGTTGATTTATTTTCTTCCGCATATAAGGTAATGCTCAACTTACAACTGTTTGTTTAGCGACTGCTCAAAGTTACGGCGGCACTGTAAAAAAAGTGACTTGTGTCCATTTTTCACACTTAGCGACTGTTACAGCATCCCCCAGGGTCACATGATCAAAATTTGGATGCTGGGCTATTCGTTCACATTTATGACGGTTGCAATGCTCCAAGGGTCACATGATCTCCTTTGGTGGCCTTGATCACATGACCATGAGGATGCTGTCAGGGTCACAAGTGGTAGTAAGCCCCCTTTTTTTTCAGTTGCCATGATAACTTTGGCCACTAAACGAACCCGTCATAACCGAGGATTGCTTGTCCTTTCTATACTTTGTTTTCTGGGTCTCTTCTCGGCACCTGTAGAGCTGGAATTAGTATGGTTGTTGGTGGGGCAGAGGTCGAAAAAGTCAAGATGGCAGCTGCCACGGAGCACCTTAAGCCCCGCCCCTTGCTATGACATCACATGCGCACGCCCCCTCGGATTCAGCCTCTGGTTTTCACCCAGAATTAGCAAGTGGCATGTAAGAACGCTGGACTTTCGAAACCTAGGCACAATATTTTGGGTCAGGAGATAGATTGTGTTCCTCTTCCTGCACTTCTGCCAGGTTTTTAAAGTGAGCATCATAATCTGCAGAGCATAAATACTTTTGAGTTGGAGGCATGTTCAATTCCTCTACCGCATTTCTCTCTCTGTTGGCTTGGATCCCTTAAGCCTCAGTCCAGAAATCCAGTGTTTTTTTCCGGGTAATCGATTTGGGGCGGTATGTACTGCACATTTTTGTCTACGTGTTTTGGAAGTTCAGTAAATACACATTTACTGTTGTTTAACTTCTGGCAATTCCTTTCATCTTTCGCCACTCGTTTTAGGGTGCATTTATCACCCCAAGTCATGACTTTGATGAATTTCTACCAAGCTTGGCTGTCCCTAGGGGATGTGTCCGGACAGATAGTGTCATCTTGTTAATTTATTTGATTTGATTTTTTCCTTTTTGGGTCTAAGACCCCCAGAGTTGTTGCAAAGACAGCCTCTCAATCCAAATAACAACAATTTTTGTTATCGGATTGAGAAAACTCCTTTCTGGTTCACGCATCCCTCTAATCCAGGGGTCCTCAAACTTGGCAACTTTAAGACCTGTGGACTTCAACTCCCAGAATTCTGGGAGTTGAAGTCCACAAGTCTTAAAGTTGAATTCTGGGAGTTGAAGTCCACAAGTCTTAAAGTTACATTCTGGGAGTTGAAGTCTACAAGTCTTAAAGTTGACTTCTGGGATTTGAAGCCCACAAGTCTTAAAGTTGAATTCTGGGAGTTAAAGCCCACAAGTCTTAAAGTTGCAAGTTTGGAGACCTCTGAAGTAATCTATAAAACACCTTCTGCAGATTTCCCTCCTGTTGGAATTGTTGCTAGAATTGTTCAGAGTTCTAAGTTAGGGTGTCAGGAAGACAGCCAACATTGCTTGTGGTCAGGACAAACTATGTTGATGAACCATCTTTGGCACCTCATTGGCCCGGAGGCCTCTGACTTTTGGCCGGTAGCCGTAATCTTAGTTCTGGTTACTGGGAGTTGTAAAAATAGTCCTTCACTTACACCAGTTCATTTAAGTGACCGTTCAGAGTTACAACAGCATTGGAAAAAGTGATTGTTTTTCACCCTTATGACCATTGCAGCTCCCCGATGGTTATATCTGATCAAAACTCTTGACGCTTGCCAATTGACTCGTATTTATGACTGTTGCATTGTCCCCTTTTGCGACCCTTCTGACCACAAAGTCAACCGGGAAGCCAGATTCACTGAACAACCATGTGACTAAAAACTGCAGTGATTCATTTCACAAAAGTGGGAAGCGAAGTGGTAAAATGGGGTGAATCTCACTCAAATATCTCACTTAATAACCAAAAATGTTGGGCTCAGTTGTGGCGTAAGACAAGGACTGGCTAGATATCCAATTTGGAAGGACCAGTTGTTGTCTTTCCTAAGAGAGTTGAGAATGAGATGGGTTGGTTTGCGCTCTCCTGGTTATCCCAAGGGCCTTCCAACTTGGCCAGTTTAAGGCTTGTGGACTTCCGCTCCCAGAATTCCTGAGCTAACATGACTGGAAGGTGAATTCTGGGAGTGGAAGTCCACAAGTCTTCAAGCTGTCCAGTTGGAAGATCCCTGGGTTATCCTCTTGTAAGAGAAATTTGCATTCTGATTTAAAAAAAAGAGCCCAAGAGGGGAAATGAGAATAATGGGGTGATCCCACCGTTGCAATGAAGCTGAGGACATCTCCGTATCCTAAACCTCTTAATGCCATCAGCTCTATGTGTGGAGGAACCGTCCCCCACAGGTGGGCGATTATGGGTCTTGGAATCCAACAGTGACGGGCAACATTGTCTTTTTGATGGAAGAGGTCATTGGCCTTCCGTACAACTCAGGGGCTTTGGGGGTGGGAGGTATGTTGGCAGTGCCTTGAGGTATCGTTGGCTTGTTCTTAAGGTCGAGATTTCCCCAAATACGATTTTTATTGAAGTTTTCTTGCAAGCTGGGAGGAGCCCCCGAAAGAGGCGTAAAGGGAGCTTAAAGTCCAGTCCAGTATATAAGGTGGATGGACTTTAACTCCCAGAATTCCCCAGCCAGTATGCTAATGAACTTTACGATGGGTGGATTTCCACTCCCAGAATTCCCTGGCTTTGCATGTTAATGAACTTTAAGATAGGTAGACTTCAACTCCCAGAATTCTCCCAGGATTCCGGGAGTTGAAGTCCACCCATCTTAAGAGTTCACAAGGTTGAGACACACTGTAAGAGAACGCTGACTGAAGAAGGGAGATATGTGAGTCAGGTTTGGAGTCGAACTTAGTCCTTGGGGTATCTGTGGGATGAGGTCAAACAAGTCAAAATGGCACCCTCGAACCACTGGGCAGCCCACAGGCTTCCTTGCTCCCCCGCCCACTTCCCAAGAGATCCTCACCTGCCTTCCCAGCAAAAGCCAAACCAGAAGGTGAAGCACTTCGCAACTGCCAACACCAGGTGTGTGTGTGCACGACACAAGCTTGTTTAGTGATTTGCACACTGCACTTCCTTTGCTAATTGCCGGCTGATTAAGGAGAGGAAAAAGGGCAGCCCTGTTTAATTGCACGCTTGCGAATCGAGCGTTGCCGTGTACACAATTTAGTGGTGCAACACCAGATTAGCCCCCCAAGGGGGTGGTAATAATAATAATAATAATAATAATAATAATAATAATATAGAATTAATACAGCTAATCCTCGACTTATGACAATTCGTTCGAAGCTACACCTTCCCTGAAAGAAGTGACTTATGACCACGTTTCACACTTACAACAGCCGTAGCGTCCCCGGCTACTCTTTTGCGACCTTCTGACCGAGCCAACCCAACAGGGTAAAACCAGGCTCGCTTTAAACGCCCACGTTGCCGGCTGAACGACTCTGATGAGGGAGGCAAAGCTCGCTTAACACGCATCTCGCTCAGCGTCATAAATAGGGGGACGGGGCACCCAACTGTGGCTGTAAGTCGAGGACCCCCTGTACCGTTACACCCCAGGTGGCGCCAAAAGGCGTGCCAGGCTGCCCACAGAGCTAGGCAGATGCCAGCTCCTTGCTCTCTTTGGCACGAAATCCATTCTTAAGGCTGGCACCGCCTGCCGCCTGCCACCTGCGATATCATTGCCTCTAATCCCAGCATTTTGGGGAGGGGGCCTTTTGCGTCCGCAAGGAAGGGGAACCGGCTCCAATGTGGGCAAGGAGGCTGAGATTTAAGAGCAGCTCCCCCAGAGATGCTCGCATCCTCCGGTAGGAGGAAGCGGGGAGAGACATGGGACACCCAAACTTGCACCCAGTGGTGCATTCGGTCCGATCGAAGTATAGTATATAAAACCATACATTGCAATGTCCTACCTGTCCATGAACACTTCAGCTTCAACCATAACAACACAAGAGCAAACAATAGATACAAACTCAAGGTTAATCGCACCAAACTTGATTGCAGGAAATACGACTTCAGCAACAGAGTGGTCAATGTCTGGAATCCTCTACCTGACTCTGGGGTTTCTTCCCCAAACCCCAAAAACTTTAACCTTAGACGGTCCACTATTGACCTCACCCCTTTCCTAAGAGGTCTGTAGGGGCCGTGCATAAGCGCACCAACCTTCCCTGTCCTATTGTTTCTTTTATTTTTCTTATATGTATCCATGTATTCATAGCTATGTTTTTACTTAGACCTATTATCTTGTAAACAGTTGACAAAATAAATAAACAAATACATAAATAAACAACAAATAAATAAATTTGAAGGGTTGGGTGAGGGAAGCAGGCGAGGGGAAGGGGGCTTCAACTCGCAGCCTCAGCCTGCCTCGCTTTCCCAAGCTTTGGGTTGTGTGTGTGGGGGGGGTGGGTGGGATCTGCCCCTCCTGCCTCTCCCTCCAGCCCCCTCCCCAGCAGCCCAGCCTTAGCAGCAGCAGCCCCACTTGGCAGAGGGCCCAGGGCTGTGCGTTGCAGCCACGGCGTCCAATGGCAGCGCCGTGTTCCCAACCGAAATTAGCAAGCAAACAGGAAAGAGGCCGGGCCGCTGGTTGGCTGCTCTCAGCCTGCCCCGTGCCCCCGCCCGTCGCTCAGCTCACGTAGGCCCGGCCCGAGCAAGGGGCCTCTGGGCTGCCGTCCAAGCAGCGTGTGTGTGGGGGGGGAGGAGGGGGGGAGAGGTTGAACAGGAAGGGGGAGGGCTCCGGCCTCTCCGGGATGCAGAGGGCACGGCGGTGCAAGCGGATAGCTCTCAGGCTGGTTTGCATGGCACCAGAGCTTGCCAGGGTGGGTGGCACCAGAGCAGGCCGCCCCGAAATGTACCACCCACAACCAGCTGGGCTGTTGCAGTGCCGCGGGGGTCTTCCAGGGGGGTGGGTGGGCTGGGGGGCTCCCCAGGCTGGCATTCTGCAGAGACGCTCCAAGGCAGGGCTGCCAGCCAGCCTTCGAGAGGGGCCCTCTTTCTACCCGGGAGACCCCTCCTCAAATCTTTTCTCCTGACGGAGCATGCACCCCTTGATTCTTGGGGGGTGGGTGGGAATGGAGCCTGGGGGGGGGAGAGAGCTAGGGGGGGGAGCATAAGCTGGCTTGCTGGTTGCTTCTTTCCCCCTCCCCTTCTGCCTCCAGCCTGTTGGAAGGTCAACCCAGGTTTTAAGCATCGATGTTCGGAAAGGTTTAAAAGTCAGGCTGTTTCCAAAATCGGGAGTTTTTGCAAAGAGGGATTTCTTTTTGGGGTGGGGGTGGGGGGGTGGGAGGGAGGGAAGCAGAGATCTTTGAAGTGTGGATTTCAGGTGGCGCAGGGAAAATTCCCCAGGCTCCCCCCCCCGCCCCCCGAGCACAGAATGGAGGAAGAGTATGGTTTCTTTATTCTGTTTGGGGTGGGTGGGTGTCTGGACTATGGATTCCATCATCCCCTTCCAGCATGGCTTGAGGAAGATGGGGGCTCGGGTCCACTCGGGGCTCAAACTTGGACATGTTGGACATCAATGTGTGGACTTCAATTCCCAGAATTCCCCAGCCAGCTGGCTGGGGAATTCTGGGAGTTGAAGTCCACCTATTGTCAGGTTTCCTCACATGCTGGCTGGGGAATTCTGGGAGTTGAAGTCCACCTATTGTCAGGTTTCCTCACATGCTGGCTGGGGAATTCTGGGAGTTGAAGTCCACCTATTGTCAGGTTTCCTCGCACGTTGGCTGGGGAATTCTGGGAGTTGAAGTCCACCTATTGTCAGGTTTCCTCGCACGTTGGCTGGGGAATTCTGGGAGTTGAAGTCCACCCCTCTTCCAGTGGCCGCGCTTGAGAAACCCCGGTCTACATAGCCTCCGTCGCCCCCACAGCTTGCTTGTTCGCTGCTGGCTCCTCCTTTCGGAAACCAGAACTGAACGGAGTCTCGTTTTGATAGGGCAGTGGTTGAAGCAGCTACGCCAGGCAGGCCTGGCACCTCCCGATCCTGGCACCGTCCGCCAGGACGTCTGTTTTTCTCGGTGGGCTGTAGGGGAATTGCTGTCCCGGCTCCTTCTGCCGATTCACACGCCGCTGTCTATGTGCTTGGCTTCTTCCCCTGGCTCAGCCTGGGAACAGGGCCTGGACGAGCGCCAAGGAAGAAGGTCTGCCTTGCCGGTCATTTGCATCCCTGGGGTGGGAGCGCTGCAGCCCCTTCCCCACCCCGCACCAAACCTCAAGACCACCCAAGAAGCACCAGGTTTTTCCCCCCCTTCCGGTGTCTGGCAGGGTTTCCGAAAGGGACCGGCTTCTGCCCCTGGGAAGCTAGTCCCGGTGACTCAACCAGGGTGCCTTCCTCCCGCCAGCCCTCTGACCCAGTTGGATGCGCGCCTGCCGAGAAGGAGAGGGCATTTCAGGCTGATTTCGTAGCCGGGAAGCAAATAGACCAGACGCGCACGCACGCACACACGCCCCGCACACGCTAGGTTTGCCTCGGTTGCTCCGTGGAGAACTCTTGTTAGAAGAGCTGGTGGCGGGCGGTGGTTACCCCCCCCCCCGCACATCTATGCGCGGCACCTGTCAAATCCCCCCCAAACTCATGTGCGCGTCAACTTCCCAAATCCGTCTCCCCTTAGCGCTGATGTGCCGAAACAACTGTCCAAGGTCCCGGCCTTTTGGCTTCCCGAAATACCCGCGTACTGGACGAGCCCAGATTCTCGGGCCAGCCCCTCTGCGGGGAGGAACAGTGAGACGGTCCCCTCTCCCGCAGGGAATCCTCAAGCCCCACATTTCTGTCACTAAGCGAGGCTATAAGTGGGTTTTTGCCCCGTTTTACAACTTTCTTTGCCACCGTTGTGTAAATCAGGGGTCTCCAACCTTGGCCACTTTAAGACTTGTGGACTTCAACTCCCAGAATTCCTCAGCCAGCAAAGAGTTGAAGTCCACAAGTCTTAAAGTAGCCAAGGTTGGCGGAGGAATTCTGGGAGTTGAAGTCCACAAGTCTTAAAGTAGCCAAGGTTGGCGGAGGAATTCTGGGAGTTGAAGTCCACAAGTCTTAAAGTAGCCAAGGTTGGCGGAGGAATTCTGGGAGTTGCAGTCCACAAGTCTTAAAGTGGCCAAGGTTGGCGGAGGAATTCTGGGAGTTGCAGTCCACAAGTCTTAAAGTGGCCAAGGTTGGCGGAGGAATTCTGGGAGTTGAAGTCCACAAGTCTTCAAGTGGCCAAGGTTGGAGACCCCTGGTGTAAATCACTACAGTTATTAAGCGAATCACATGGCCGTCAAGTGGATCTAGCTTCCCCGCTGATTTTGACTGACAGGAGGTCACAAAAGGGGATGACTCGGGACGCTGCGGCCGTCATAAATACAAAGCCATTGTCAACCTTCTGAGTTTTGACCACATGATTGCTGTCAGAGTTGCGTGAAAAACGGTCGTAAGTCCACCTTTTTCAGTGCCCTAAATGAATGGCTGTACATCAAGGACTATCTGTGTTGTGCTTTCTAGGGGCCAATTTGCTTTCCGCTCGGTCACCGCAAGGCGAGGGACCACACTTGAGTTATGCCAAAGGGGCTCCTTTGTGCTGTGGATAACGTCGAATTTCCATCCCAAATCCTGCAAAATAAGGAAGGGAAAATAAGCTCTTTGTGCCGGCATTAGTGAGCTGGATTTATAAACGGGGCTGCAGCGATTCCCATAATCTGGCACGTGTTTTCAACTGGGCAACTTTGAAGATCGGTGGACTTCGCTCCCAGCATTCCCCCAGCCAGCTTTGAGGAAGAGGGCTTTGCTGGCTGGGGGAATGCTGGGAGTCGGAAGTCCACCGATCTTCAAAGTTGCCGAGTTTGAGATCCGGGAAAGCTGTGCGAATCCTCCATCCATTTTTAAGGAAATGGCTCCTTTAGAAGCAGACACCGTGCAGAAAGGGCTCCAGAAATTCAGACCGGGTCTCTTTGTTTGCCAACATTGTTCGGTCTCTGGAACAGCGGGGAACCCTGAGACCACCCCCCCACCCCACCCAAAGGCGCAGCCAACTCCAGAGACAGCCGGTTGCGCCTACCGCTCTCTGCACCTCAGTGTCCCGATTTAACATCCCAGCAAACAGATTCAAAGCAGGCGCTGGCTTTCCTTTTCCTTTGGCAGCCTTACCCGGTTGCCTGCACCACACACACACACACACACACACACACCCCAGTGTGCGTTCAGGTAAAAAGGTGGCCGCGCCCCTCCCTTCTGTTCATAAACAGGGCTCTCCAGATGCAAAGCCATAGGGCGTGGAGCCAGCTGGCTTGCCAAGAACATTGCGTTCCCACCCAAACCAAACCAAACCGGGGGAGAGGCTTTTGTGTGGGTGTCGGGAATGAGGTGGGGGTGTGGGGGGCGAGAGGTTTGGCTTTGAAGGGCACTTGTTTCTCCCCCCTCCACAAGATGGACCGGTGGTGGGGGTTGCAGGGTGCAAAATTTGACTTTTGAAAGCATTTGGAATCCTTCTGCTTCTCTCTGCGAGCGGTCGAATGGGGAGGGGGCGTTCTGGACTGGAGGGGGGGGGGCGCCCAGAGCATTGCAAAGATTTTACACAGAGTCGGAAGGGATCTTGTAAGTCATCTAGTCCGACCCCCCCCCCTGCCCGAGCAGGAGACCCTGCCCCTGTGTGTTTTAGGAGTGGTGCCCAAAGGTTGTACGAGAGAGTCTCTCTCTCCGTCTCTCTCTCTCTCTAATGAATGAAACTCTCTTCCTCCTCCTCCTCCTCCTTTCCATTCTGCCTCTCCTCCCTTCCCTCGTCTCTCCTCCCACGACCGACCGAGCAGCAGTTGGCATCCTTCCCTGTTTCCAGTACACTATGTCCTCAACTGACGTGGACAGAACAGCCAAAGGCTTTGCCAAGAGCACGTGCGGCAGGGTTCCTGCTTTGGAGTGGGCGGGAGCCGAGAGATGACACATAGACACACACACACACACACACACACACACACACACACCACAGACACACTCAGATGGGAGTGGGTGGGGATGGCTGCCGATTCGGGGAAGCTTCTGCAGCGTGCTCAGGCTGAGCGAAACCCAGCACAGACGAGCTGCCGGCATCAACTTGGTTGGGGGGGCTCTTCTTTTAGAAAAAGGGGTGTGTGTCACACACACACACACACATGCACACACACCAGACTGAGCTTGATTTCGGTTCTACGGGGAGTGTTTCTCCCAAATTGCTTGGGCAGTGGGTTGGACTAGATTAGGGGGTTGCCAACCAGTGGGCCGGGGAGAAAATTTTGGTGGTCCGCAGAGAAATGTCAGCTCCAAAGAACCCCCCCAAAGCAGTTAATCCAGGCTGTGCAGGAACACAAGGCTTGTATCCCTTTTATTGTTAAAAAATACGAGGAAGTGGGCAGAGGGAGGGATTCGCCCCATGCACCTCGTCTGGCCACCGGGCTGCTTCTTTCCGCTTCTTTCTTCTTCTGCTTTTGGCTGCACGCAAGGAAAGCAGCAAAAGTCTTTCTTTCTCTCCCCCAAACTCCCACCAGAAATGAGTCTTTGGCACCCTGCAAGGCCTCCTGCTCCAAGAGGCTGCGCCGGCAAAGGCTCATTTCTGGCGGAGTTTGGCAGAGAGAAAGAAAGACTTCTGCGGCTTCTGCTGCTTTCCTTGCATGAAGCCAAAAGTCTCTCTTTCTCTCTCCCCTTGAGAACGGAGCTGGAAACGGTATCCTGCGATCCCAAATAAAGAACAATCGATCGGTAGGAAAACGGGTTGGGGAATTTTCCTGCAGACACTTTTGGGGGATTTTTCCGAGGGTCTCAGGTCCGCGGGATTGAAAATGATGAGTTTGGTGGTCCCTGAGGTCCAACAGGTTGATGACCCCTGCACTAGATCATCTACACAAACCCTTCCAATTCTGTTATTCGGTATAAAATCTTTGGAACACCTAGGCAAGCCCTTAGGGCCCCCTCCTGGTTCTCTGCCGGTGGGGAGAGTGCCCCTAAGCATGCGCAAAGTTTTTCTTCCTCTCTCATGAAGGTCAGTTTGGACTGCGGGGTGGTGGTGGTGGTGGTTTGCAAATCTGGCCAGGTTTGGCAGGGTGTGTGTGTGTGTGTTCCTGGCACGGGGCGAGGTCCGTGGCATCGCTTTGCACCTTGCAGGACATCCTTCTGGATGCTCCAATCCTTAAAAAAATACAAATAAATAAACAGCCAGGGTGGCAGGTCACAGCAGCCCTCTGGGGCGTTCGAATCCTGACGACGTCAAATAAAAGTGAAATAAAGAAACAGGACGGACGGCAGGACGGACCAGCCCCCTGGGATGCTCCAATCCTTAAAAATTAAAACTAAAATCAAAACGAACAGCAAAGATGGCGGGATCCAGCACCCCTGTGTGGCCGCTCGAATCCTGACGATTTAAAATAAAAGTTAAATAAACAGCAAGGGTGGCAGGACAGCCCAAGCCTCTGGGAAGTTCCAATCCTAAAAAAAAAACATTTTACTTTTTTTTTTGGGGTGGCTGGGAGGCAGAATCTGGATATATATTTCTAACCACCCAGGTGGAGAGCCAACCTGAGCTGCTCCATGTCTCGGCGCGGTTGTGAATTAAACGGTTTAATGTACCCAATGTACAGTACCACCCTGTCCCTCCCCTCTCTGCCAGGAGGAGCCCAGGGTTGTTCGAACGAAACCTTGACCCGTGTGTTGGTTGGGCAACGGGTGGTGGGAAGACCCCAGCCCATATCAGAAGGGTTGCAAACTGGTCCATTGACAGGAGATGGGCGTTTCTCCGAGCATCGTTCGCTGCAGGAGGGCAGCTGCTGTGCCTTCCTGACCCCGGTTAGGAGTATCGTGTGGACACCCTCAGCCAAGGAAACTGCTCCTCTTCCTCCTCTGGCTGTTTTCCAGGGAGTTCCCCCCACTTTTGCCCCCTCCCCCCAGAGGGGAAATGTGGGGTGGAAACCCCCTGCTTCCACAGACTTGTGCAAAGATGGCTTCTCCTTTGAAACCTCCCGTTTATCGTTGAGACCCCCAGCCAGCTGCATCTTCTCATTCGCCAGACTGTCCCAGTTGAAAGAAGGAAGCCCCCTCGGTGGAACGATTGAGGAAGGGGCTGATTGCAGTGGCAAGGAGGGGGGATGTCTGTTGACACGCCAGCAGAGCTTTTTCTGCCCACCCACCCCCTTCTCTCCATCTCTCTCATTTTCTCATTTTCTCCATCTCTCTCTCATTCTTTCTCATTCTCTCTCATTCTCATTCTCTCTTATTCTCTCTCGCTCTCTCTCATTCTCAGTCTCTCTCCCTCCATCTCTCTCTCATTCTCTCTTTCTCCCCATCTCTCTCATTCTCTCTCATTCTCTCTCTCCATCTCTCTCTCATTCTCTCTCATTCTCATTCTCTCTTATTCTCTCTCTCTCTCTTTTCATTCTCTGTCTCTCTCCCTCCATCTCTCTCTCATTCTCTCTCACTCTCTTTCTCCCCATCTCTCTCTCTCATTCTCTTTCTCTCATTCTCTCTCATTCTCATTCTCTCTCTCTCTCTCATTCTCTGTCTCTCTCCCTCCATCTCTCTCTCGTTCTCTCTTTCTCCCCATCTCTCTCTCTCCATCTCTCTCTCATTCTCTCTCATTCTCTTTCTCTCATTCTCATTCTCATTCTCTTTCATTCTCTCTCTCTCTCTCTCTCTCATTCTCTGTCTCTCTCCCCCGCCCCCTTTTGCGGTTTTGTGCTAATCAGGGGGCAGCGGTGTAGGCCCCTGCACCGGTTGGTAACACGGCAGCGTGTGCGAAACTCCGATATCCTCAGTGGAGGGAGCACATTGACGTCAGAGATGCTAACGGAGGCTTGCAAGGAGATGCGTGCGAGCTTTTGCGTCGCCACTCGCTGACGAAGGAGGGCTCTCTGGTTGCGTGCAGAACATGTCCCCGAAAAGAAAAGTTAGGGTCCTCACCCACCGTAGGGCACCCGAATGTCGGGGAGAAAGAGGTGGGCGGGCGGGTGGGTGGGCGGCAGCTGCAAAGGGGACGGGCCCAAGCCCCCAGATCGTGCGCTCAGCCGCTGGGTCCCCCGTGGCTTCTCTGCCACTGCAGCTTTGTCCCTCTTCAGGAGATCTTGTTTTTGGAGCTGAACTAAAATTAGAACAAAGAAAGAAAGAGAGAAGGAGAAGGAAGGAAGGAAAGAGAGAGGGAAGGAAGGAAAGGAGAGAGGAAGGAAGGAAAGAGAGAAGGAAGGAAGGAAAGGAGAGAGAGAAGGAAGGAAATAAAAGAGAGAGGAAGGAAGGAAAAGAGAGGGAAGGAAGGAAAGGAGAGAGGAAGGAAGGAAAGGAGAGAGGGAAGGAACGAAAGAGAGGGAAGGAAGGAAAGGAGAGAGGAAGGACGGAAAGGAGAGAGAAAGGAAGGAAAGAGAGGGAAGGAAGGAAAGAGAGAAGGAAGGAAAGGAGAGAGAAAGGAAGGAAAGAGAAGGAAGGAAAGGAGAGAATAAAGGAAGGAAAGAGAGAGAAGGAAGGAAAGGAGAGAGAGGGAAAGAAGGAAAGGAGAGAGGGAAGGAAGGAAAGGAGAGAGGGAAGGAAGGAAAGGAGAGAGACGGAAGGAAGGACAGGAGAGAGAAAGGAAGGAAAGAGAGAGAAGGAAGGAAAGGAGAGAGAGAGGGAAGGAAGGAAAGGAGAGAGAGAGGGAAGGAAGGAAAGGAGAGAGAAAGGGAAGGAAGGAAGGAAGGAAGGACGGACTTGTAAACAGCTTCCAGGGCCGGTAGTGTCACATGGATCTTTGCCCGCAGTCTCTCCAAGCTAGATGATGATGACAATGATTGGAACAACCTTACGGACTAGAACTTGAAACGGGCACACAGGCGCAAACGAAAATTGACGTTTCAGGCGCACTGCATTCCCCAGCATGTGTTACTATACAGATTGTCCTCGTTTATGGAGGCCAACATTTCCATTGCCAAATGAATCATTTTGTTAAGTGAGCTTCGCTCTGGGTTTATGACGTTTCTCGCTCTGGTCGTTAAGTGAATCCGGCTTCCCTGATTGACTCGGCTCATCAGAAAGTCGGCCGCGTCGGACTGCAGCCGTCGTAAATACGAGTCAGTTGGCAAACGCCTGAATTTTGATCGCACGGCCCTCAGCAGGCCGCAACGGTCGTAAGTGCAAGAAACAGCCCTAAGTCGCTTTTTGTCAGTGCCGCCGGGAACTTCAAGTGGTCACTAAATGAGCCGTTGTAAGTCGAGGACTGCCTGTGTTGTACCATTGACTGTCGGTAAGTCAGAAGTCTCGGGATTATGCAGGATAATGAAGCAACGGCTGCTCCTGAGTTCTTCAAACTGCCGCGGTGGTTAAACGAGTCTGGTTTCCCCCCCGCTTGACTTTGGTGGTCACAAAAGGGGATCACACAACCCCCGGGACTCTGCAACCGTCATAAATGTGGATCCGTTGCCAACCAACTGAATTTTGATCGAATGCAGCAAAGGTCGTAACTTTGAAGAACGGCCCCAAGTCACATTTTTCATTGCCGTTGTTAACTTTGAACGGTCACTAAATGAAACGTTGTAAGTTGAGGAATATATGTGCTTGGGTTGGAACCTCGCTCAGAATTTGGGCATCCCAAGTAAAACATTTTGCTTCCAGGAGGATGAAGGGACTAGAAGCTCAAACGTACCAAGAATGGTTGCAGGAACCGGGCCTGGCTGGTCTGGGGAAGAGAAGGACCAGGGGAGACAGGAGAGCATCTTCCAATATTTGAAGGGAGAGGTAGAGAAAGGAAAGGAAAGAGAAACGAAGGAAGGAGAGAAAGAAAAAGAGGGAGAGAAAGAGGAAGGAAGGAAGGAGAGAAAGAAAGGGGGAGAGAAAGAGGGGGAGAAAGGTCCTAAAATGGGGGCGAAAACTCACTTAACAACATGCAATTAAACTCGATTTAGTGACTCACTGAACACCCCCCTGACAAACCAAGTTGACTGGGGACGCAGCAGCGGTCGTAAGTACGAGTCAGTGGCCAAGCATCTGAATTTTTGATCATGGGGGCTGCTACCGAAGTCGTACGTGCGGAAAATGGCCACGAGTCCTCCCCCTCTTTTTTTCCCCCATGCGCTGTTGTAACTTTGCACAGTCACTAAACGAACTGTTGTAAGTCAAGGACTACTTGCAAAATAAAGACACTTGGCCAACCAACAACACAACGCCGACTTGTTCCAAAACACACACACACACACACACACACGAACCTACAGTTGGGGTGCGTTAAGAGGCACCCCTTCCCAGCTGTTCAACTTCTGGTGGGACTTTCCCCGAGTAGCCGCAGAAATTTGGGGGCTCCCTTGCGGTCGTAGGTCGAGGACTTCCTGCAGCTACGTGGTGCCTGTTTACGGCTCCTGTTTGCAGGTTGGCACAGGAGGCTGGCACGAGGACAGCCCCGTTTTGGCGCCAGCCCGATGACCCCGCGGTTAGCAGGCTGGCTACCGGCTACGCCTCTTTGCCGGCCCTTTGGTTTGGGGAAGGCAGGGGAGATCGCCACTAGGCCGCATGGCCCTCTTGCTGCCTCTTCTCTGCGAGGCAGAGCCTCAGGTTGACGGGCAGAGTGCCAGGGCACAGAAGCAGAACAGCCTGTACCCAGAAGGGAAGCGGAGAGGGAGGGATGGTGGAAACAGACCGTGGGAGGATCAGGAAGTACAAAGTCCGCCTTGGTCTGCTCGGCAAGCCAGAGATCGGCGATGTGGTGGCGCTGGAAGCGGGCGAGGGGAAGGAGATGGTGCAGGTAAGGGGTCTCTCGGGGGCGGGGATGGAGCCCTCGGGGCAGGGCCTCCTGGCCCATGGCAAACTTCCACCTTCCCCGCCTCCTACGGTCTTTGTGGGCATGGAGGAACCCATCTCTTGAAGAATCCCAATGGGCCCACCAGCTTCAGGGCTTCCTGGCCGGCTTGACTGTCCACCTGGGCTTTGGTGGACGTCCACAAGGTGTCCTAGAACTCGTTCAAGGCATTTCCAGGCCCAAGAGTCTCCCAATAGAGCCAACCATTTGGAGCAGAAGTATGCCGGGAAGCTAAAAACAAACCAACTTGGTTTGACGTTCGGAGGTTCTTTAGAGATTTGAGGTGCTTTTGTTCAAGTCTCCTTGGACAAGGTCTCTCTGGACCCCAACGGGGGTGAGCAAATTAGTCTTTTCACGGCGAGAGGTTCCTTTCTGGAATTTGTGAAGGTGGAGAGGGCTGGTCGCCGACATTTCTTTGGAAAACTAGACCTGGGTGGCTCAGGAGAGGGGATCTCGGTCTGTCCCGAGAGTTGGAAACATTGAGAAGAGAAAGAGGCACCCCAAGAAAGCCGGCGGGGGAAACGGGCCATCTAGAACCTCACGGAGCTGGGGAAAGAAGGAATATGGTTTCCAGGAACCGGAGGGACTCCAAAGAAGAATGATGATTGAGGTCCGGGAGCGTGAAAAAAAATTGTTAGATTTTGGAGAAGATTTGATGAGAGGCGAACGTTTAATTTCACCTTAATTCAGAAGACGGAGAGCACCGAGACATGTTGCCGGGAAGGCGATTCATTCGAGGAAAGTTCCTGTTTTTCAACCGTCGGGTGGCCTGAGCCCTCCCCTATTTCTGCTAGCACGTCTCTGCTCCTCGTCACTCGATCTACTCGGGGAAAGTCCCACCGGAAGACCGAAAGTTGAACAGCTGGGAAGGGGTACCTCTTATTGCACCCCACGTGTCGGTTCTTGTGTGTATTTTTGGAACAAGTCGGCGTTGTGTTGTTGGTTGGCCGAGATGGGCGGGTGTCTTTATTTTGCAAGTAGAAAGAAAGAGGAAGGAAGGAAAAGAAAGAAAGAAAGAAAAAGAAAGAAAGAAAGAAAGAAAGAAAGAAAGAAAGAAAGAAAGAAAGAAAGAAAGAAAGAAAGAGGAAGGAAAGGAAAGAAAGGAAGAAAGAAAAAGAAAGAAAGAAAGAAAGAAAGAAAGAAAGAAAGAAAGAAAGAAAGAAAGAAAGAAAGAAAGAAAGAAAGAAAGAAAAAGAAAGAGGAAGGAAAGGAAGGAAGGAAAAGAAGTACAGGCAACCCTTGACTTACAACAGTTCATTTAGTGACAGTGCAAAGTTACAACGGCGCCGGGGGGAAAAAAAGGGGGACTCGTGGCTATTTTTCACACGTACAACCTCGGTAGCAGCTTCCATGATCAAAAATTCAGATGCTTGACCGCTGACTTGTACTTATGACCGTTGCTGTGTTCCCACAGTCATGCGATCTCACCAGCAATGACCACGGGGAAGCCAGATTCACTTAACAACCGGGTTACTAACTTAACAGCCATAGTGACTCACTTAACATCAGGGGCATGAAAGGTCTTAAAACGGGGCAAAACTTACTTAGCAAACGTCTCACTTAACAATGGAAATTTCGGGCTCAATTGGTGGTCATGAGTCGATTACCTGTACTCCTTCGTGCCAGAGATTTTTTTTTTTTTTTTTAAAAGAGCCACCTGCACATTCAGGTGTGATGCAGGAAAGGTTGCTTTTACACACGGAGTAAGGCCAGCATCATTGGTGTGTCACACAGTCGGTTGCAACTGTTTGCATTTTGCTCAGGAAGATGGCTTCTTTATTTATTGTGGTTTTTAAAAAAATATATATATATTTCTGCCTGGCGCTTCTTTCCTAAGTGACTCTGGATGGTTTGCATGTCATCAGTTTCCTCCTTGGTATTTTAGCTGTGAACTTTCTTTCTGAAGTGGTAACTTTCAGCTGAGTGAACTTCAATTCCCAGAAGTCTGGGAGTTGAAATCCACCCAGCTGAAAGTTGCCAAGCTTAAAAAAAACACACCGATTCAAAAAATGTGTAATGTAGACCAAAAGAATGTCGATTGTTAGTCACCTGTTTAATATGCAGTTCTAGAGCCAGAAGCAAAACTCGGAAAGAGAACTTTAAGAAAACAACTGATGATTTCATACGCTGATTGATATGGGCATCCCGTTTGTGCTTTTCGGTATTTCTTGTGAGGTGCGATGGGGAAGTAGAGGAGAAAGAAAACGAGAATTTGAAATGCCCATGTGTGCGTTTGTTTTTTGATTTTTATCCTCCCTTTCCTCCGTCCTCCTTCTGTTTTCCCCACTACAACAACCCTGAGGGATAGGTTGGGCTGAGGGAAAAGACAGGCCCAGAGTCACCCAGCTAGCTTTCATGCCTAAGGTGGGACTAGAACTCCCAGCCTCCTGGTGATAGGCCCAAAGTCACCCAGTCAGCTTTCATGCCTAAGGTGGGACTAGAACTCCCAGCCTCCTGGTGATTGGCCCAAAGTCACCCAGCCGGCTTTCATGCCTAAGGTGGGACTAGAACTCCCAGCCTCCTGGTGATTGGCCCAAAGTCACCCAGCCGGCTTTCATGCCTAAGGTGGGACTAGAACTCCCAGCCTCCTGGTGATTGGCCCAAAGTCACCCAGTCAGCTTTCATGCCTAAGGTGGGACTAGAACTCCCAGCCTCCTGGTGATTGGCCCAAAGTCACCCAGTCAGCTTTCATGCCTAAGGTGGGACTAGAACTCCCAGCCTCCTGGTGATAGGCCCAAAGTCACCCAGCCGGCTTTCATGCCTAAGGTGGGACTAGAACTCCCAGCCTCCTGGTGATTGGCCCAAAGTCACCCAGTCAGCTTTCATGCCTAAGGTGGGACTAGAACTCCCAGCCTCCTGGTGATTGGCCCAAAGTCACCCAGTCAGCTTTCATGCCTAAGGTGGGACTAGAACTCCCAGCCTCCTGGTGATTGGCCCAAAGTCACCCAGCCGGCTTTCATGCCTAAGGTGGGACTAGAACTCCCAGCCTCCTGGTGATTGGCCCAAAGTCACCCAGCCGGCTTTCATGCCTAAGGTGGGACTAGAACTCCCAGCCTCCTGGTGATTGGCCCAAAGTCACCCAGCCGGCTTTCATGCCTAAGGTGGGACTAGAACTCCCAGCCTCCTGGTGATTGGCCCAAAGTCACCCAGCCGGCTTTCATGCCTAAGGTGGGACTAGAACTCCCAGCCTCCTGGTGATTGGCCCAAAGTCACCCAGCCGGCTTTCATGCCTAAGGTGGGACTAGAACTCCCAGCCTCCTGGTGATTGGCCCAAAGTCGCCCAGTCAGCTTTCATGCCTAAGGTGGGACTAGAACTCCCAGCCTCCTGGTGATTGGCCCAAAGTCACCCAGTCGGCTTTCATGCTTAAGGTAGGACTAGAACTCTCAGACTCCTGGTGATTGGCCCAAAGTCACCCAGTCAGCTTTCATGCCTAAGGTGGGACTAGAACTCTCAGACTCCTGGTGATTGGCCCAAAGTCACCCAGTCAGCTTTCATGCCTAAGGTGGGACTAGAACTCTCAGACTCCTGGTGATTGGCCCAAAGTCACCCAGTCAGCTTTCATGCCTAAGGTGGGACTAGAACTCCCAGCCTCCTGGTGATTGGCCCAAAGTCACCCAGTCAGCTTTCATATCTAAGGTGGGACTAGAACTCCCAGCCTCCTGGTGATTGGCCCAGTCACCTGGCTGCTTTTTGTGCCTAAGGGTGGGACTAGAACTCCCAGACTCCTGGTGATTGGCTCAAAGTCACCCATCCAGCTTTCGTGCCTAAGGCGGGATTAGAACTCTTAATCTCCTGGTGATTGGCCCAGTCACCCGGCTGCCTTTTGTGCCTAAGGCGGGACTAGAACTCCCAGTTTCCTGGTGATTGGCTGAAAGTCCCCCAGCCTGTTTTCATGACTAAAGTAGAACTAGAACTCAACGTCTCCTGGTGATTGGCTCAAAGTCTGCCAGCCAGCTATCGTGCCTAAGGTGGGACTCGACTTCAAAGCCTTTTGGTTTCTAGGCCCGCAGCTTAACCACTGGGCCAACCTGCCTCTCACCGAACCCACAGTCACCTAATGAACTTCCTGCCTGAGGGGAGACTCGAACTCAGATCTCTCTGCTTCTCATTGGTGCGTTCCCTATTAATCCTGCCTACCCAGCAGCCCCCACTCACCGGTGACCGTCTCCTTGTTCCTCCCCTCTCAGGTCCACCACCGAAATCCGGAAGGAGAAATCGCGAGACGCGGCGCGATGCCGGCGCAGCAAGGAGACGGAGGTGTTCTACCAGCTGGCCCACACCCTGCCCTTTGCCCGGGGGGTGAGCGCCCACTTGGACAAAGCCTCCATCATGCGGCTGACCATCAGCTACTTAAGAATGCATAAGCTGCTGAATTCCGGTAAGGATTTCCCTGGGGGAGACCTTCCCCCAAGGGGGGGAAGATCTCAAAAAAACAGGGAAGACCCCAAACAGATGTTCTCAGAATAATAACAAAGTGGGCACCTCGTAAAACATTCCCCTGCCTCTTTTCGAGTTGCCATAAACAAGAGAGGTGGGGAATCTGAAGGAGCGGTTTAAAAGCAGAAGTGCATTCCACGCTTATCTTACAAAGGTTGTAGCTAGGCTACCGGATCTTCTGCCCGGGAAAATCCTTCATTGGAGAACGTGATTGATGACACCCAGGGTCAGGGCTCCAACAAATCCCCCCTCATTCAAATTAAAAGTCTCTAGCCACATCTCAGAAAAAGTAAATTGGTTTATTAGAAGTTGCCATGTTGGGGCGTGGCTGGGTGCAGCCGATACTAAATCCCATCACACATTTCCCCCTTCACCCTGGTCTTTTCCCCCACCCCCTGGATGTATATTCTCCAATGGGACACATCCGGTCTCCAAGGGTCATCACATCATGCTCTCCAATAACCTTCTTGTGCTCCGACAACTTTGGGCTGCTGAGGTGATTATCTAGGCATTTCAAGAATGCCTTGTTTTCCTCCCACTCCCTTTATCTGGCAGCTAAAAAGACCAAAGGAGTCTCTTTTGACTTGACACCCAGCCTGTGAAGGTGCTTCATTGGAAAATCTGATGTATGACACACCCGGGTGGGGGCGGGGAGAACGGGGCCACAGGTAAGTAAATTAACGTGTGGCAGAGTTGGCTTCATCTGGGTCAGTGCTGACCTGTTGCTCCTCATAAATCTTTTGGATTCTTCTGAAGCTTGGCTCGAGGCTCGTGATTTAATGAGGGCAATCGCCGGAACCCTGACAGCAGGGGTGTCCAACCTTGGCAACCTTGAAGACTTGTGGACTTCAACTCCCAGAGTTCCTCAGCCAGCAAAGCTGGGAGTTAAAAGTCCCCAAGTCTTCAAGGTTGCCAAGGTTGGACACCCCTGTTCTTGTCCAACCGCCTGCTGCCATTTTTGGCTGCCGTTTTCCAGCCAAACCATCCTAAAACGTGGCCATTTAATCTGCAGGATGCTGCAAACAGCCAACAAAATGGCCAAGCGTCAAAATTCTAGGTCCCTCTTGTGAGAAGGTGGACCATCAGAAGTTCGAATCCAGGGGGGGAACTATCCCATAGATAGGTGTCCATCGGACGTTTGTACGAATACTAAGTGACCGGTTGTTATGTCAGGGGCTACCTGGAGTGGCTCTTGCCGTACTGCATGGAAAAAATAAATAAATTAGGGAGAACCACACCTTTCCAGCCCCCTGCCCTGACTTTTTTTGATGGCCACCCCACTGCCCACTCCACTCCAGACGTCTCTGTCCTGTAGTGTTGATATGGGAAATCACTCTGAATCTATTATCCTTTCCTTAAAGCCATTTCTACACACTCTTGTTGAACCAGGAGAATGGCGAGAGCAAGTCAAAGCAGAGGAACAGGTGGATTCTTACTATCTGAAGGCCTTGGACGGCTTCCTGATGGTCCTGACCGAGGAAGGGGACATGATCTACCTCTCTGAGAATGTCAACAAGCATCTGGGTCTCAGCCAGGTGAGCGGGTGGGGGAGCTCGCACAGATTGGGGGGTCCAACCAAAGGTGAGTCGGTCTGGACAATGGTTAAGGCACCTGGCAAGAAAGTGAGAGCTTGTGAGTTCTAGTCTCGTCAGCTGGGTGACTTTGGGCCAATCACCAGGAGGCTGGGAGTTCTAGTCCCACCTTAAGCATGAAAGCTGACTGGGTAACTTTGGGCCAATCACCAGGAGGCTGAGAGTTCTAGTCCCACCTTAAGCATGAAAGCTGACTGGGTAACTTTGGGCCAATCACCAGGAGGCTGGGAGTTCTAGTGCCGCCTCAATCATGAAAACCACCTGGGTGACTTTGGGCCAGTCATTCTCTCTCAGCTCAACCCACCTCACAGGGTTGCTGTTGTAGGGAAAGGAGGAGGAAGGGGTGTTGGATGTGTTCACCGCCTTGAGTGATTTGTAAGAATAAATAAAGGAGGGATACAAAGAAATAAATAAAAATAAAACCGAGCTGTTCTTATGAACGTTGGATCCTGGACGCATTTTTGCGGGTGTGGGGGTGAAAACTTAAGACAAAGCATCTCTTGTCAGTCTTTGGGAGGTTCCCCGCCCCCCCCAGGCTGGCATTTTCTATTCCAACTTCAGAGGGGTCAACGTCAAAATTCCTCTGCCACCCCCCCCCACCCCCCCGATTTGTGAATGGATCTTTTTGTTCTTCAGGGTTTCGCTTCCATTTCATCTTTCAGAGGATTTCGAAGAGCCGGAGTCGGGTTGGGGAATAAAGTTTCAGAAGGCCATTTTTTTTTTCCCCCCCAAAAAATGAATTGAATTCCCCCCCCTTTTTTTTGCTGAAATCTACTTCAAAGGAACTGCTCTTGCCTCAAACGCCTCGGGCTTTTTGCAAAACTCTCCGATTTATTGTTTTTCCTCCCCGCAAAGCCAACTTTTGCAAGCTTTAAGTCTTCCCCCACCTTGTCATTATTATTATTATTATTATTATTTTTGGGCAAAAGTTGGGTTTAAAGGAAAAAGAAGAAGGAATTTCTTCCCCAGGGAGCCTCCCAAATATCTTCCTTCCCAATCTGGAATCTTGATTGAAAAGTTTTGGATGTAGCAGAAGGGAAGGCGAGGAGAAAGGGGGCTTTCGGATTGGCTGGCTCCGGGGAGCCCCACCCACCCGTTGGCACCTGGCCGATGGGGGCATGTGGGCCAGCATACGGGGGGGATGCGGGCTGCTGGGCGCCCGGCCTTCCTCCCGGCTCCTCCCCTCCTGCCTGCGTCCCCATGTGCCTTATATATATATATATATAAATATACTGTCTATATATTGTCCTGTTTGCTTCCCTAGCTGGAGCTGATCGGCCACAGCGTGTTTGATTTCATCCACCCGTGTGATCAGGAGGAGCTGCAGGATGTGCTGAGCCCCAGGCAGGGTGAGTCTCCCGTCGCCATCCTCTTCAGAGTTTTTATGATGTTTACGGGGGATCGCTGCATGGTCCCCTTTCCTTCAGCGCTGGGCTTCCCTGATCAAAAGGAACCGGAATTCTGCAACTGGTGCAATTCGAATTGTAGGCTGTTTTTTTTCGTCCTCCATTTCTTTCTTCTCCTCCTTTTGCTTTCTCCATTTCTTCCTTTTCCTTATTTCTTTTTCCTTCTCCTCTTCCTCCTTCTCCTGCCCCTCCTCATCCATTTCTTTCTCATTTTTCTGTCCTTCCTTCCTTTCCTTCCTCCATTCTTCCCTTTTCCTTCCTTCTTTCTTTCCTTTCTCCCCTCCCTCCCTCCTTTCTTTCCATCCTCCCTTTCCTTCCCTCCCTCCATTCTTCCCTCTTTTCCTCCCTTCCTCCTTTCCTTTCTCCCCTCCCTCCCTTCTTTCCATCTTTCCTTCCTTCCTTCCTTCCTTCTTTCCTTCCCTCCTTCCCTCCATTCTTCCCTCTTTTCCTCCCTTCCTCCTTTCCTTTCTGCCCCCTTCCCTTCTTTCCATCTTTCCTTCCTTCCTTCCTTCCTTCTTTCTTTCCCTCCTTCCCTCCATTCTTCCCTCTTTTCCTCCCTTCCTCCTTTCCTTTCTGCCCCCTCCCTTCTTTCCTTCTTTTCCTTCCCTCCTTCCCTCCATTCTTCTCTCTTTTCCTCCCTCCCCCTTTTCCTTCCCTCCCTTCCCTTTTTTCCTTCCCTCCCTCCCTCCCTCCCTCCATTCTTCCCTCTTTCCCTCCCTCCCTTCTTTCCTTTCTCCCCTCCCTCCCTCCCTTCTTTCCATCTTTCCATCCTCCCTTTCCTTCCCTCCCTCCCTTCTTCCCTCTTTTCCTCCCTTCCTCCTTTCCTTTCTCTCCTCCCTCCCTTCTTTCCATCTTTCCATCCTCCCTTTCCTTCCCTCCCTCCATTCTTCCCTCTTTTCCTCCCTTCCTCCTTTCCTTTCTCTCCTCCCTCCCTTCTTTCCTTCCTTCCTTCTTTCCTTCCCTCCATTCCTCTCTCTTTTCCTCCCTCCTTTTTTCCTTCCCTCCCTCCCTCCATTCTTCCCTCTTTCCCTCCCTTCCCTTCTTCCCTTTCCCCCTCCCTCCCTTCTTCCCTCCCTCCCTCTTTGAATTATATCTGTGTCATTTTCTGTGCCGTGTTTTCAAAGTGAAACCAGGGAAAGCCTTCGATGATCTCCAGCCGCCCATTTGGCTTACCCTCTTCTGAATCCCCAAAGCCAAACGTCCCCCTTCCCTCCTTCCATGACCCCCTGCCCCCACCTCCCTCCAACCCCCCAATATGTCCTGATCTGCGTGTGATCCCGGCTCCCCCCAGGTTTCTCCAAGAAGGCGGAAGTGAAGACGGAGCGGAATTTCTCCTTGCGCATGAAGAGCACGCTGACCACCAGGGGGCGCACCGTCAACCTCAAGTCTGCCACCTGGAAAGTGAGCCACGCCCTGGAGTTTGGGGGCGGGGGGGGCGGGGGGAGAGAGAAACAGAAGCAGGTTTGGGCAGGGGGTAGTTGAGTCCCCACCCCGCATCCCCCAGAAGCAGCATTCTGAAGGAGGAGAGGAGAGAAGGGGCGCAAAACTCACTTAACTGCCTCGCTTAGCCACGGATATTTGGGGGCTCAGTTGCTTGCAGTCGTAAGTCAAGAACTCCCTGTAAATGCCAAATAAATGCATTTATTTATTTATTCATTCTGTAGAGATTCTCAGTCTGTAGAGTGAGTTTATTTATTATTTATTAAATTAAATATACATGCATGCATGCATACATATGCATACCTATACATGTAACTTATTATGTCATCATCCTCTTTTAACAACCCCATAATCCTTTACGGGGTGCAGTCCTGGGCAACTGAATGAAGCTTGAGTATTTACTGGCCGGATGCTCTCCCTGTTGCCAATGCAGAGTTTTTGTTTTGTTTTTCTCAGCAGATATATTCCTAGTCTGCCCAAAGTGAGAAATACCTGCCTCTAACCTAGAATCGAACTCACAGCCTCCTGATTGTGAGGCGAGAGCTCCACCTCTAGGCCACCACGCCCCTCTTACAACTTCTTGTATATAGGATTATTTATTTATTTATTTGTTTGTTCAATTCATTTCCCGCCCCTCTTGTAATGAAACCGCTCCGGGTGTCTTTTGGGGGGAGGTTGAATCCCTCTGGGCACCCTCCAAAGGCGCCAGCTGGTTGCCCCCAGCTTCCTCCCTCTGCCCTTCCAGGTGCTGCACTGCTCTGGGCACATGCGCTGCTATGCGCCTTCCAAGCCGGCCTCAGGGAAGGAAGGGGAAGGCGGCTTCGCAGAGCCCCCGTTGCGATGCCTGGTGCTGATCTGCGAGGCCATCCCGCACCCCGCCAACATCGAGACCCCCCTGGACAGTGGCACCTTCCTCAGCCGCCACACCATGGACATGAAGTTCACCTACTGCGATGACAGGTGAGCGGGAGACTCCCGGGAGACACCATACACGGACCCCTCTCTTCGCCCGCCCTCCGGGCAGCTGGGGAGGTGGCGACTGAGGGCGACACATCATCCAGCAGCCATGGAGTTCTCTCTGGGATGATGGGTTTGTCGATCTCGGCTGGGACGTTGTGCCAAGTGGTTGCAACTGTGGTGTGTAGGAGGAACGTGGCTGATGAGCAAACAGGGTCAAATCCACAGGTAAAAATCTCTCTTTCTCTTTCTTATCTATCTCTATATCCATGTTTCTCTCTCTCTATCTCTCTCTCTATATCCGTATTTATCTCTTTCTCTCTCCTTATCAGTATCATCCATCTATCTGTCTGTCTGTCTGTCTGTCTGTCTATCTATCTCCATATTTCTCTATTTATTGATGTATATACATCTCTCACTTTCTCTCTTTGTCTGTATATCTATATCCATATTTTTCTCTCCCTCCCCCCTCTCTCTCTACACACACACACACACACACACACACACACACACACCTCTACCTCTCACTATATCTATCTATCTATCTATCTATCTATCTATCTATCTATCTGTCTATCTATCTCCATATTTCTCTCTCTATTTATTGATGTATATACATCTCTCACTTTCTCTCTTTGTCTGTATATCTATATCCATATTTTCTCTCCCTCCCCCTCTCTCTCTACACACACACACACACACACACACACACACCTCTACCTCTCTCTCTATATCTATCTATCTATCTATCTATCTATCTATCTATCTATCTCAATATCCATATTTATCTCTCTTTCTCCCTCCCTCCCTTTGGCTCCCCAACCTGGAGAGTACTAAATAAAAGAAATTTAAAATTGATTTCCAAGGGAGAAACCTTGAGATACCTAAGCAACCCTCCCTCGCTATTCAGTGTTCTCCACCTGAGTTTGGACTCTCCTGCATTGCAGCTCTTGTGGTAACGCCAGAAAGATCCACACTAATGTGTTGCATCGATTTTGGGTACACTTGGGGTTCTGCCATGATCTAAACGAGTGGGGTAAGGTAACGCCATAACTCCAATCCAGTTCAGGTAGTCCTTGACTTACAGCCATTTGTTTAGCAAATGTTAAAAGTTACAACAACTTTGAAAAAGGCGTGTCAGGATTCCAGTAATCGCCCTCATGAAATCATGAGCCTCGAGCCAAACTTCAAAAACCTTCCAAGGATTCCTTAGAGGCGACATCCTGGCCCTGGCCTGGATGAAGCCAACTCTGGCCCACGTCATTTACAGTCCCCTGTGACCCCGTTTCCCCCCCTCTTCCCCCGGGTATGTCATAAATCAGATTCTCCAACTGAGCACCTTCACGGGCTGGGTGTCAGCAATCATGTTCTCCCATGAAATATATTCGCGGGCAAAAACTCTGGTAGTTTAGCTACAATCTTTTAAAGATAAAGAGTTGGAATGTACTTCCGCTTTCAAACTGCTGCACTGCTCTTCCAGATTCCCTCCCTCCCCTCCCTCTTTTAACGGCAACTATCAGGCGCAGGAATGTTTGATGAGTTGACAAGGTGATTTACGACCAGTTCTCACGCTTAGGAGCATCATAGCATCGTCACAGTCACACGATCAAACTGGGTGCTGGCTGGGGAATTCTGGGACTTGAGTCCCCAGGTCTTAAAAGTGGCCAAGGTTAGTGGCTCCAGCTTAACTCAGCCAGAATATGATTTCCTGACGATTGTCCCGTCTCTCCTCCTGGGCCAGGATTGTCGAGATGGCCGGTTACACCTCCGAGAGCTTGCTTGGCTGCTCCCTCTATGAATACATCCACGCCTTGGATTCGGATTCCGTCAGCAAGAGCATCAACACCCGTAAGTCCAGCATGTTGCAGGGCCCGGTCGGTTCTTTACCATCCCCCCCGTGTCTTCCTCCTGCTGCCGTCCACGGCCCATCTGGACGACGAAGGCTTGGGGGCGGGTGGGTGGGTGGAAGGTCGGCATGGAAGGGGTCTCGGGATCCGCCCAGCCTCCCGTCGTATCTTCCCCGCGAGAGCAAACGCGCATCCAGTCCTCTTCCACCTTAAAGTCTCTTCCCCATCTCCCCTCCCGCTTATCCGTTTGTCTGTCCGTTCTAGACTGTCTGTCTTTCACTCCCTATCGGTAGTGCTAAGCAAGGGCCAAGCTGTGACCGGGCAGTACCGCTTCCTAGCCAGGAATGGTGGTTACATCTGGATCCAGACCGAGGCCACCGTCATCTCCAGCAGCAAGAACTCCCAACCCGAGAGCATCGTCTGCATTCACTTCGTCTTGAGGTCAGCCGCCCACCCGCTCCCCACACTCCCCGGGGGAGGTCAAAAACTTCAAGATGGACACCATCCCCTAAGACTCACCCACCCGCCCTTCGATTTTACATGTGTTCCTATTTCCCAAACCTCCTTTATTTTCATTTATTTCGTTTAGTTTGTCAAGCATGTATGAGAAAACAAGTATGAGCATGACATATAAACATATCAATGTTGTGACGACCCGGGGAATGACCCAAAAATAACCAAGTCACAAAAGTAGAATAAACTCCCTTTAATGCCTCCAACTTGGCCCCCAATGTCCAATTATCCTCGGCTGGAGACTGAACTCTTCAAAAAACAGCCTACGAAGGGCAGAAATGCAGTCTGAACCCAAAGTAAAGATAATTAGAAATAAAAAAAAACCCAACACAAACCACACTGAAGTAATTATGACAGCAGGATGATAAATTGCAGACTTCCACAAGAAAACGCAGCAACCACAGTTGGGAGGATGTCAAAACCCAGCTAAGCCTCAACCAAGATAATGCATGCTCTGCTTCCAGCAAGGAGCCATGTGCAAACGCCCCACATATCCTGTTCTCCCAACTGCAACTAAGGAAAGGGATCAGGGCCCTTTTCTCTCTCGTAAGCCACATTGCTCCCTTCTTGCCAGGTTTGAACAAATTTGAACGATACATTGTCAAGAGCCGCAGAAACTCTCTCCATCCAACCGAGGGTGTCCATTTTCCGCGTTGTCCCCCTTTTTTTTCTGTAGCCAAGTGGAAGAGAACGGCCTGGTCCTGTCCCTGGAGCAAACGGACCGCCAAGGCGAGCATCGCCGGCTGCCCCCGCCCTGCCTCGAAGGGCTGGATTCCGATAGCGCCTTGGAAGAGATGGACCCCAACAGCGGAGACACCATCATCAACCTCAGCTTTGGTGAGGGAAGAGGCTGGTGTGAAATGGGTGTGGGGGGGTTGCCCCCTCCCCTAACTGAACCCCCCCCCAACGCTTTCGCTCCCCCAGAGCTTCGCGGTCCCAAAATCCTGGCCTTCCTGCGCCCGGCCAACATCAGCGAGGAGGAGCTGCAGCTGGATCCCAAGCGCTTCTGCAGCCCGGATCTCCAGAAGTTGCTGGGGCCCATTTTCGACCCGCCTGGGGCCCAGAACTTGGCAGGGGGCACCGGGCGGGCAAAACCTCCCGCCCGCTTCCCAAGGTGGCTCCGGTGGTAAAGAAGGTGTCTGGAAATCACAGTCTGGTAAGGCAACCTGGAGGGACACTCTGGGTGGGTGGGTGGCCTGAATCTATTCATTTGTTTATCTGTCTGTCCATCCATCCATATCTGTCTGTCTATTTTATCATTGATTTGTTTATCTTATATATCTATCTGTTCATCTCCTTATGTCTATCATCTGTCTGTCTGTCTGTCTGTCTGTTTCTGTCTCTCTCTCTCTCTAAATCTGTCTCTATCCATCCATATCTGTCTCTCTCTGTCTATAATACCTGTCTATCCATCTGTCTCCTTATGTCTATCATCTATCCCTCTATCTCTATCTCTTTATCTATCTATCCATCCATCCATCCAAATCTGTCTCTCTATCCATCTGTCTCCCTATGTTTATCATCTGTCCCTCTATATCTATCTATCTATCTATCTATCTATCTATCTATCTATCTATCTATCTATCTATCTATCTATCTCTGTCTCTGTCTATCCATCTGTCTCCCTATGTTTATCATCTATCTATCCCTCTATCTATCTGTCCATCTGTCTACATCCATCCATCCATTTATCCATCCCGCTGTGTGTCTGTCTATCTATCTGTCTCCTTATGTCTTTCATCTATCCCTCTATCTCTATCTATTTATCTATCTATCCATCCATCCATCCATCCATCCATCCAAATCTGTCTCTCTATCCATCTGTCTCCCTATGTTTATCATCTACCCCTCTATTTCTCTCTCTCTCTCTCTCTCTCTATCTATCTATCTGTCTCTATCTATCCATCTGTCTCCCTATGTTTATCATCTATCTATCCCTCTATCTATCTGTCCATCTGTCTACATCCATCCATCCATTTATCCATCCTGCTGTGTGTCTGTCTATCTGTCTGTCTCTGGTTAAAAGGATCCAGGAGAGAAGGGGACAGAGCCGTACACACTTCTGCCCTCTCTCTCTCTCTCTCTGTTGATCACCTTGTGGTAACTTTTCCCGGCCTACAACGGCCTTCCCTTGACCTCTTTTGGGGGGTGAGGAAGGAAGAAGCCCTATCGGGGACGGAAATGGGCCCCAAGGCGATGGGATTGTGCCAGCCTCCAGGTTCATTTCCTGTCTCCCCTCCTCTCCCTGAAGTCGGACCTGCCAGAAGAGCTGATCTTCGACTTGGAGAACGTCCAGAAGCTCTTTGCATCTAGCAAGGAGGAGCAGAGCATGGAGACGGCGCTGCAGGTATGACTGCTGGGGGGAGGGGCAAGAAAGGCTGTAAAACGAGGCCAAGCTCCGTCATCTACTGTCTCGCGTAGGAATGGGAATTTGGGGGTCAGTTGTGGCTATAAGTCAAGGATCCTTCTTCGTTTTACTTTGTCCTGTTCTCAGCACGAAACTCGTGTTGCTTCTGGGTTTTTCATCCCCCAAATTGTGGGATGGCGGATTTCAGATGTTCAGCTACTCTGCTACCAAAATACTCAGCCCATTTAGGAAATAACCCCTCCAGGTTTTGGTGTATATTTCGCCGCCCCCTTCTCCGTTCTTTGGCCTGACTCGGTATCTAGGGAGATTCTCCCATCATCCAGGTCATGGCTGTCCCAAAGTGATTTTTTTCCAAAAGGCACCAAACTGTCTTGGTTTATTGTTTCAAAACATTTCCCTTCTCATTCAAGAAGCTTCTTCAGTTCTAACAGAATAACACGAGTGGGAAGGGACCTTGGAGGTCTTCTAGTCCAACCCCCTGCTCAGGCAGGAAGCCCTAGAACATTTCAGACAAATGGCTGTCCAGTGTCTTCTTTAAAAACCCCAGTGATGGATAAACCACAACTTCCGGTGGCAAGCAGTTCCGCTGGTTAATTGTTATCACTGTTGGAAAATTCCTCCTTAGTTCTAAGTTGCTCCTCTCCTTCTTTAGTTTCCATCCTTTGCTTCTCGTCCTGCTTTCAGGGGCTTTGGAGGATAAGTGGACCCCCTTCCTCTTCTTGGGGGCAGCCCCTCAAATATTGGAACGCTGCTATCATGTCTCCCTTAGTCCTTTTTTTTCATTAAACTAGACATAGAGTGGAACCTCGGGTCGCAAACGCTTCTGTTCGTGACCAAATCAGGTGGCAAACAAATAATCCACCCGATTTTTGAATCAGGTCACAATTCAAAAATAGGGTGGTGAACAAAATTGCTGTGGATGTCAGGGCTGGCTGTCAGGGCTCCAACAAATCCACCCCCGTTCAAATCATAAGTCTTTAGCTGCACGTCTCAGAATAAATAAAAAAAAAGATTTATTGGGAGTGACCATGTTGGCGTTAGCTGGGTGCAGCCGACACTAAAATACATCATTCATTTCCCCCTTGACCCTGGTCTTTCCCCTCCACCCCCTGGATGTATATTCTCCAATGGGACACATCCATAGCCCAGAGTCACCAATCATGCTCTCGGGCAATAATCTTGCGCGCCAACAGCTTCGGCTGCCAGGGTGATTATCTGAGGCATTTAAGGAATGCACTGCTTTCCCCCTACTCCCTTTCTGCTGGCAACTAAAAAGACCAAAGGAGCATTTATTTTTTTAGTTGACAGTGAAAAGATTCCCTTTCTGTGCCAGTTTTCCTTTCGGCGCCATTTGGTGGGGGGTCTTGTTGTCCACACCTGCGCAGACGGTCATGCTTCCGGTCATGACCAAATCGGGTTACGGCCGAAATCCTGGAACAGATTACAGTCGCGACCCAAGGCTCCACTGTAGCTAATTTCTGCAACTGTTCTAGATTCTGTCTGACTGCGCCCCCCCCCCTCTACTGACAACTCTCTGCTCCCCATTTCAGGATTACGAAGGCCTCGACTTAGAGATGCTGGCTCCTTACATCTCGATGGACGACGATTTTCAGCTCAGCAGCACCGACCATCCGCCCTGGCTGACCGAGAAACGAGGCGATGCGGGGGCAGGACCCCGGTCCGCCTCGCCCCCTCCGAGACCTCGCTCTCGCAGTTTCCATGGCGTGTCCCCACGCCCGCTGGAACCGGCTCCTCTTCCCCGCTGGGGCAGCGACAGCAGTTTGAGCCAAGGCCGCCCCGTCGAGACCCCTCTGGCCAACTCGCCCTGCGGAGAAGGCCAGATGGTGGAGATGGTGGCATCGGTCAAGATCCAGTCTGTGCAGGACGGGGCCGGTCTGAACGGCCAGAGGTCTCCCTTGGGCGGGAGGAAGAGGTCAGTCGCTGACTTGTAACTCAGATCAGAACTTGGAGGGCGATAACACAAAAGAGGGATGCAGCGGCTCAGCGGCTAAGGCGTTGAGCTTGTCGATCAGAAAGATTGGCGGTTGGGCGGTTCGAATCCCTGGCGCTGCATCACGGAGTGAGCTCCCGTTCCTTGTCCCAGCAGCTTCTGCCAACCTAGCAGTTCGAAAGCATGTGAAAAATGCAAGTAGGAAAATAGGGACCCCTTTGGTGGGAAGGGAACAGCGTTCCATGCGCCTTCGAAGGCTTTTAGTCAGGCCGGCCACATGACCCCGGAGAGACGTCTTCGGACAGCGCTGGTTCTCCAGCTTTGTAATGGAGATGAGCACCGAATCGGAAACGACAAACACGTATGTGCAAGGAGGGGAACTTTTACTTTTACCTTAAGACAAAAATAGAGAAGGTGAAGGTTTGTCTGGCCCAGCTCATCCCCTTTACCTGCTAAAATTGGAAGTTTAAAATTAAAATCGTTTTGAGGAACGGGGGCGATATCGCGGCCGTAATTCTTCAATCTGCTCGTCATGGAAAACAGGGTTTCTCAGCCTCGGCTGCTTTTTAAGATGGGCGGATTTCCAACTCCCAGAATTCCCCACGGCTGGCTGGGGAATTCTGGGAGTTGAAGTTCCCCACCACCTTAAAGTCGCCGAGGTTGAGAAACATCGATCTAAAACATGTGCCCTGAGCCATTTTGTTTTCAGAAAAGCCGGTCTCTGGGCCGTGTGCCACCACGGCCCTCGCCACCTCACCTTGAACCCGTGTTGGGCTAAAGTTTCTCCCCGTTCCCCCAACAGGACTCGGGAGATTAGCCTGGACGAAGAGAGGGACCTCTTCCTGGAGACCAGCCCCCCCAAGCGTGCCCATAACCACGAGGCTGAAAGTTTCCTGATGCCCTCGCTTAGCCTGGTGAGTTCTGGAGGGCCCCACCCATTGGGCAGGAGATGGCCTGGCGCACCCACCCACCCAAAACTCCTTTGCGAGAGACCACCTTCTGTTCCGCCAGGGCTTTCTGCTCAGCGTGGAAGAGTGTCTGGATGCCCGGTCCGAGCGGGCTTCTGTGGTCCTGGGCAAGAAGCTGCTGGCCCTGGAGGAGCCCATGGGTGAGTGCCACTGGGGTCCGGAATTGAGCGGCTGTGTGAACAAGGCTTGGCGGGGTCAGCACGGAGCCCCTGCCCTGCCCCTTTGACCTGGCGTTGCTGAATGGACATTTCTCGTGGGTTGGGCGGCCCCGATGGCAGCTGCTTGGTGGGGGGGTAAAAGTTTAAACTTGATCCTTGCCTCTTTGGGGGGGAACACTCTCTCCCACTCCCCGTATGCCTCCTGAGAGTCAAATAGGGGCCTCGGTGATCTCTTGAGATGGGTTGTTCTGTTGCAGACATTTCATGACCCGACTAGGTGGCAGCTTCAGTGCTAGAAGGGGGTGGGGTTTGTGGAGTGTAAGAGAAGGAGAAGAGGAGGAGGAGGAGGAGGAGGAGGAAGAGGAGGAGAATGCAAAGAGGAGGGGAAGGAGGAAGCGGACGGGGACGATGGGCTCCTTGGAGCTCTCCCAGCTTGGTGGTTTTGCAGATGTTTCATGACTCAACTAGACAACAACATCAGTGCTAGAAGGGGGTGGGGTTTGTGGAGTGTAAGAGAAGGAGAAGAGGAGGAGGAGGAGGAGGAGGAGGAGAAGGAGGAGGAGAATGCAAAGAGGAGGGGAAGGAGAAAGAGGAGGGGGGACTCTGGGGTCCTTGGAGCTCTCCCAACTTGGTGGTTTCCCCACTTCCGTTTAGCATTGATGATGGGATACCAGGAAGGGGCTCAGTGGTGGTTGGCCAGGGCATCCCTGTGAACCCTGGGAGATGTAGTCTTGCTGGTGCAAGCAACCAGATCGACTCCCAAAAGGCCCAGGTTATCGTGCTCTACTTCTATTGCAAGACTGCCTGCCTTCCCTTGGGAACAACAACCAGAGAAGCTCCCATCAAATTTAGGTGGCGTCGGGATTAATGCCTCTGGCAGCCGTGCAAGGATTCAAGGCTAGTTCCCCGCTTGACGCTTCCTCCTCTCCCGACATCCTACCGCGGCCGGATTTGAAGGGAAGCCCGAAAAGAAGGTCCCAGCTCCTGATGACCCCCCCCACCCACCCACCCCTCTCTCTCTCTCTCTCTCTCTCTCGCCCTCCTGGCTCTCTGACCTCAGGCCTTTTAGGAGACATGCTGCCCTTCGTGGTGGACGGACCAGCGCTCTCCCAGCTGGCCCTGTACGATGGCGAGGAGGAGGTCTCCGGGCGTGGCGGAGAACACTTCCAGCTGGGGGAGGAACTCCTAGTGGAGCTGGACCAGGCCACCTGAAGTGGCGCCCTTGACCGCCCTCCCCCCCCCACCGCACCTCCATCCCACACTCCTGCTCTGCAGATGGGACACCCGGAACCAAATCCAACCAAACGCCCTCAGGGAGGGGTTCCTCCCGGCCCCTCCCCGCCCGTCCACCCCTCCCCTGGCGTTCTTAGGACTCTTCCTACCTCAGTCCCGTCCCCTCCCCCCCAGGCAGCCTCTCCCCTCTGGAGACGGTGGGGGAGGAAGGCCTCTGCCACCCCTATTGGTGCTTATCCGCCTGAATGTTCTTGAACCCAAGAGGAAGGGGGAACCCAGGGGTGGGATCGATTCCCGGAGGGAAGAGAAAGCACCACAGAGGGATCCCGCCACCCACCACCCCCGGACGAGAAAGAGCGGTGCAGAGCCCCCGGGGCCTGTACTTTTTCCTCTGTCCTCTGCTCGCGAGGACAGACCCTTCAGCACGCGCCCGGGTTGTAAGGTCAGCCGTTCCTGGGACAAAGGGGTTTAGCCCTTGGAGGGAGGTGAAAAGTGGGGAGAACCTGCTCCGAGAACGGGGTGAACGTCCATCTGCGTTAGCCTCTCGGGGGTGTGTGTGTGGAAATGCCTCGCCACGGCTTCCCCAACATACGTACGGTGCCTCCCGTCGACCTCAAAGCAAGGTCTCACCTTTTGAAAAGGAAAAGCAGGGAGGTCCTCAAGAGTGTCTGCTCCTGAGAGGACATTTTGGCCAGGTGGGAAACACCTGTCCTGGACTCTTAGAGCGATCTTTCCCCCTTAAAGATGGCCAACCGATGGAAGATTCAGCCCCCAGAACAGCTGGTGCTTCGGCCCTATCCGGGCCTACTTAAAAGATCTTTTTCTGTTTACAAAACGTTCTCAGTTCTGCCTACGTTCGGTGCAGAGAAAAATCAGATGCCATGTAGAAAACAAGGCAAGCTGGAAATAAAAGCGTCAGAACAAAAAAACAACAACAACCAAACACCGATTTTTTTTAAGAAAAAAGCATGCCAGCTTCCCTTATCAAGCAGTCCCCAGGTGTGTTTTGAAGGCAGGTAGCAGATCTGTGACTCGGCCAGCTGTCACGGCAAGGCAAAGCACATCTGGAAACAGCCGGATTGGGGAAAACTGGCTAGCTTGAAAATTTTGACGCCTGGGAGGGGGTTGGGGAAACATCCCAAAATAATTTTTTAAAAACAACACCCAACGCCCCGTGCAACATTTTGAACCTGCCAGTCGTCAAAATTTTCCAAGAAAAATAGAGGAAAAAAAAAAATTGCAAAATTCCCAAATTCTAAAAAAAAGGATTGCCAAATCCGAAATCCGAAGAGAAATTTTCAGGAGCCTTAAAAGTACGGCCTAAAAAAAAAAAAAAAAAAAAAAGACAATTTCCACGACAAGTTTTTTGTAGTGAAGAGGAGAATGGCCGTCCTCTGTTTTTAAACTTCGAGTTGGACGGCCTGTTGCAAACATCTCCGATAACGGGGGGGAGGGGGCGGGGAAACGCTTTCCGTTAAGCGAGTTTGAACCGGTGCTATGAAATGTTATCCGTTGTTAGAAATGACATTGTTGTCGATATTTCAATCACGAGATATATATATATATATATTTTCTATTTTTAACGAAAGGGGAATCGAAATTTCCACAAAGGTGCTCTCTTGTGTTTTTAACACCTCGATCCCCGTCACGTTTACTTGGAAGTAAGTTGCGCTAAAATCAGTGCAGCTCAGTTCAAAGTAACGATGTATAGCTGGTTTTTCAAACTTGGCTTCTTTAAGATAGGTGGACTCCAACTCCCAGGATTCCCCAGCCAGCTGGCTGGGGAATTCTGGGAGTTGAAGTCCACACATCTCAAAAGCTTGAAAAACCGCTGGGTAGGAATGACACCCAACTTTTTTAAAGCCCGATTTTATGAATGTTTTACTCAGAAGCTAATCTCATGATGCTCAGTGGATTTACTTTACTTTCAACTCAAAAATCGATTGCAATCTGACCGGCAGCATGGAAAAGTAACTCTGATGCGGGGTAAAAAATTGCTTTCCAATGATATCCCCCAAATTCCATGATTAGAAACTGACAGTGGTGCACTGCTAACGGTTCAGACCGGTTCTAGAGAACCGGTTGTTCCGGTGAGCAGTTGGCCCCGCCCTGCCCTATATTTCCCTGTTTTTTTAGCTCGGCTGAGTCGCGCGGCACAAAGGATTGCCGCGCCTCAGCTGTTTTACTCTCCGAAGCCCCAACCGGTTGTTCAACCGATTGGAGCCCTCCACTGGAAAGCCACCAAACTCTTTGCAGTCACGTAACTCCCCAACGGGCTTAAAAAAAAAAAAACAAGCCGCTTTTCCATTCTGCAAGTTCCGTGTCTTCTGGACAAGCAGACATCATCAAAACGTTGATGTGCCTCTCCTTTTGTCCTGTCTTCGGGATTGAGAAGGCCCACCCCACCTCCCCAAGTGTTAATACTTACGTAAAGGGGTTGCACTTAATTAAATAATCTTGAACGGTGGCCCAGGAAGGAGAATGTGGGCCAGTGTTTAAGTCCCGTTGTAACATTATCCCAGCGAGTAAAGCTTGATTTAGACTTCCAACTGCCCGCAGGCATCGACACATATCTCTACGCCGCAGACGGCTTGAGGTCTTCTAATCCAACCCCTTCCTCAGGCAGAAAATCCAATATCATTTCAGACAAATGGTTGTCCGATCTCTTCCAGTGTTGGAGCATTTACAACTTCTGGAGCCAAGTTGTTCCACTGATTAATTGTTCTCACTGTCAGGAAATTTCTCCTGAGTTCTAGGTTGCTTCTCTCCTTAGATAGATTAATTTTCATCCAGTGCTTCTTCTGGGTCCTTTGGAGAATAGATTGACACCCCCCTCCCCTTCTTTGGGGCAGCCCCTCAAATACTGGAATCCTGCTATCATGTCACCCCTGGTCCTTCTTTTTTTCGTCAAACTAGACATACCCCATTGCAGCAACCATTCCTCATATATCTTAGACCCCAGTTCCCCAGACCAATTAATTAATCAGAAGACTCTGCTCAGTGGAAATAATCTGCCTTCTAATCCCACGAAGCCAATTCTGAAGTCCACATTCCTGAAGGCAGGATCAGACCCCCGGAAAGGCCAACGACAGCACACAAATCCCAACACAGCATTGCGCAGAGATGCACACGTTTCATGCTGATTGTCGGACACCTATGTTGTTATGTGCTTGGTTCCTCGAGCACCGCACAGCCACAACATCAACATTCGCAGACTTATAAAGGCCACAGGCTACGCAACCATCTCCGAACAACAGGCAGGGCACTGTTCCCTGGCATGCGGCGAGGCCGAAGTCTAAATCAAGCTTAAACACTTGCCCGAATATCACACCGGACACGGACAGTAATTCTCCTCTCCGCACGGCCCTTACAATCCGCGCAACCCTTCCCTACAAATAATACACACAAGGACGTTTTTGTCAATCAATGCCTTTAGCGATGGGTTGGGAGGAAGGTCCCCCAAAATGCCCTCTTTAGGGGAAAAAAAAAAAAGAAGAAGAAGAACAAGAAGTTTGCCTCTTTTGGTTTTTCATTTTTCTAGAGATCTAAATAGATAGGTATAAATCCCTCAGTTGCTCAGCTCACGGCCTTGCTACTTTTAACAGCAAACTTTGACCAGCTTTTTTTTTTTTTTTGCATGTTAAAAGGTTGGATTTCGCACCCGGTCCCAAACCAGGCTTAGTCTGCACAATTCACTGCTTTTCCCTCCCGCTGTGCAAATCCTTTGGATTTAAAAAAAAAAAAAAAAAAAGGAAAAAAGGAAAACGGAGTGACAGGAGACAACGTAAGCTAAAACCAGTGTTTTCTCACACCTTCCTTAGGTGTGTGTGTGTGTGTGTGTATGTGTGTGTGGGTCCATCCCGTTGGTGCTTGTGTCCGAGAAAGGTTGTCATTTAGCTTGACGGGGAACCCAGGGACCGGCCGCTTTTTCCGTAGCAGAAGTGGCCCAGTTTCCCAGCTAGGTAGCAGCTCCAGAAAAATCTCTATTCTGGAAGCTTCATATTTGTAGGACTTTTTAGCCAAGTTCTCTCATCCCTCTTGGTGCTTTCTTCTCCTCTGCCCTGCCCACACACGTGGGGTCATTCAGTAGGGGGGGTGGAGCACCCATCCACAGGTGTTAACGGGCCCACACAGGACAGGCAAGTCCTGGCCCTCGGTCGATGCACGATCGCCTCTGTTTTCCACAGTGGGGGTCCCCCACTCCCATCCAGCTGGGGAATGACCGTTTTGCAAAAGTTTCGGGGTCTGGCCTCTCGTGCAAGGCGGCAACGGGACGGGCGAACTCTCTTCCGGAGGTTCCCCTCCCTCCCGTTCTCTTTGCCGATCAGCCGCGTAGAAAACCGCAGTCTTAAAGAGGGGGGCCGGTTCTGCCCCGGACACCACCTTTGCCTCGGTCATGGTTCACCCGTGCCTTCACATCAACAACTTCACCAGCTGCAACCGCAAGACACAGCCCAGCCACGAATCCGTCCCCTTCCCAATCGTTTTCCCAGTTGGGGAGGGAAAGGTGGTCAGTGGCACATAGCGGAATGGGAGAACGTGGCTAATTCCCAGACCATCTTGCACAAGGTAGGTTCCTCCTTGGTGCCATGGAGCACGGGACCATCCCTTCCCGACGTTGTCGTTAACGTTGCAAGTTTCGTGGTTCGGAGCGTGAGAAGATCACCGAAGGGAGCCGTGAGGACAACCCGCTCCGCTTGGACCTACCAACCTGGACTGTTTCCCTTTTCGTCGCGAGCCAAGCTCTCACGCACACCTACGTGTACACCCAAAATACAAGCGCACACACCAATGCAGTACACCAAGCACGCGCAATCTCACAAATCGATGGGCCGCAACTGGCTCAGGCAGCTGTATTTTTTTTTTTTTCAAAAGCCGCACTTGACAGACACGCACAGAACAATAGAATTTCAAAGCCAGGTGAAGAACGCAGGATAAGATGTCTCTCTTTCTCTCTCTTCTTCTCGTTTTTGTTGAGTTTGTTAGGATTCTAATTTTAAATCCCCAGCCACAGAGCAAAGGGGCATCTTTGCCTCCACTGACCGTCCGCCGTTCCATTTTGCTTTCTTTGTATCGTGTAACCTTTCGAACCCATCTTCTTCTTCTTCATTTCTTGGGGATCCTGGTGGGAAAAAGAAATGATGGTTCTCCCCAGTTATTGTTGACGTTTTGCTGTTATCATAGGAATTGTAGCTTTTTAACCCAATGGTCTGCCCCAAAGCTGGATGCTGCTGCTGCCTGCACGCTTCTCCGAATGTCCAGCAGACCAATTCCTCTTGGGAAAGGAGGAGCAAGAGGCCGGTGTCTCTGGGTCGCCTGGGCCAGCGCCCGTGTCCACAGCCCCTCCTCTCTTGGCCTGCAAGGGGAACGTTTCTCGCCTGCTTTTGGCCGTTTGTACTTCTGGGGACGCGTCGTGTAACGGCGACGTTTGGTGCTACGCTCTCCCCCCCGAGCAACGGTGCTCTGTTCGTCCTTGAATTTAGACCACGGTGTGGCCATGGTGCTCTCGTCCCCTTTCCAAGTCGCTTGGAGCGGCTGCCAGCCAACAACAACCGGGTGCCAACACCCTCCTGACCCCGACGGAGATCTGACCTCTGGCTGGCAGCGCGGCCCAAGTGCCCATGGTGCTCTGCTCTCACACGCCCCCTCTGCCCCGCCAGATGGCCCAGAGGCAGTGGTGCTAAGTCCCCTTGCTCCTCTCGGCCCTTAACTCGGTCTGTTTGGAAAGCAGAACGGCCACCAAAAGAGCCTCTCAGCTGTCCGAGTCTGCCCTGACCAGGAACAGGACGGGATGCTCTTCCAGAGACCTTCAGAAGAGATGGAGATGGTGGCCGCTCAGGGCGCCCAAACGACACCCGTCTTCGGTTGCGGTTGCTCAGTTGCAAGCCACGCGCCCCCCTTCCCTCTGCTCTGCAGCGGTGGTGAGTGGACGATGGGTTGTGGGAAAGCGAGTGGTTGCTCCCCTTTGGTGGTGGGTGCCACCTGACCCAAAGCAGAACATTTACGGAGATTTTCAATCTTCCAGGTCATGCTTGCCCCAAAGGTGGGGGGTGGTGGTTTTTCTTTCCAAAAAGGCAACTGGGCTTTCTTGTTTTTCTTTGAAAACGTTTCGCTTCTCATCCAAGAAGCTTCTTCAGAACTAATGAAGCTTCTTAGATGAGAGGCAAAATGTTTTCAACGGGGAAAAATAAGTCCAGTTGCTTTTTTTTGGGGGGGAAAAAGGGACTTTTGGCCTAACCTTCGGACTTGGGACACCAAATTGCACCCATGATCTGCTTTCCTCAACTCGGGGCCCCCCAAAAGTGTTGGTCTTCTGCTGCTATCCTCTCAGCCAGCTCTAGCCACGCTGGCTGGGAATGTTAGCAGCAAATATTCCAAAGTCGGGGGTTATTCCAAGCTGATGAGATTGGGGTGTAGCAGGATGACCGACATGGCAGCCTACCCGACATTGGTGCACTGATTCTCCCGTCATCTCTTCCTAGAGTGGCTCTTCAATGGTCTCTGGAAGACCACCTGCTCTACCCCGCTACGATCCAGAGACACAACCTCTTGCTCTTCTGGCCACCCCCTTTTACGCACACACACACCGCCTTTCGCCCATATTGTTGTTGTGCCAGCCAGCAGTGATAAGATCACGGTCTGGAAGCTGCCTTCTGGAGGAGTTTTCCCTGGTGGACGGGTCTCCTTGAGGGTCAGCCTTGCTCAACATTCTCTGGTGCCGAACTTCGAGATCTCTGGCCCAGAAGAGCCTCGTTTTATATCTCGATGCTAATGAAGTCCAACTATCTGGCCAGGTGCTCTGTGCAATCTGGATGCGTGCTCCAGAGTTGGGCCCAGCATCCTTGGAGCCTCCAAAGCCAAGACTTGATAAATACTGCCTCCTTGTCCTACTAGCCTTTGGGTCTTCGCTTTCCTCAAGTGCCTCGTCGTATTTCCAACTGGGGATGGTGGGTGCCAGTAATTTGTTTTTATGCCAGGTTTGTTTATCACCAGACACCAGGCAAAACTACACCGGGGTTATTGGCATTTTAGCCCTGGTAGGACTCCAAACATAATCCCACCTGTCACATAAACCAGATCATGGCTTGCTTTGCTTGGTCATGTCCGATAATACAAACCCAACAATCCCAGATTTCAGGTTTAATCAATATAGACTTAGGCATCCCTGCTATGCCATCTCAGGAACACCTGACTTTTGAACATGTCGGTGGCAGTTCTGTGGAAAAGGTGTAGTTCCGCAAACTGGTTAGAGATTAGAGGCCAATGATTAATAATATAAAGCCTACTTTTTCAAAATCCGCTGTACTGATAGAAGAGAGAATATTTGCAGCTCGGGGTTGAACTTTGAGATCCTTGGTAGTCTCTGAGTTGGTGGTTTTCTTGCAGATGTTTTATGACCCAACTAGGGAACAATATCAATGCTAGAAGGAAGGGGGGGTTTGCTCTCTCTTACAATGAGCTTGCTCTATAGAGAACAAACCATAATCCTTCTAGCACTGATGACCTAGTTTGGTTATGAAACGTCTTCAAGGAAGCCACCAAGTTCAGAATGCTCTCACAGAACCCCACAAAAACCTGATGGGTTGAACTTAAGCTTTTGTCATCCACATTCAGCCCGGCCTAGATCATGGGGGGTAAAGTCCGATACCCTCAGAAGGCACAGAAGGAGTAAAAACACACAAGTTTAGAAGTTGGGAGAGAGAAAATCACTCTGGCAACTGAGAACATAAAGACGCGCAAATTGCCAACAGGCGACCTTGATTTTAAGACCGGGCTAGTAGTGTAAATAAGGAGAAGTCTTCACTTTGGATTCCGACATTTGGGGTTAGTCTTTCAGACACGTCTTAACTGGGAAGGAGGTTCAATTTGTTGTTATGTCAGTTTTCCAACTTCTGATCCAGGGAGACAATTCACGAATTTCTCCGCGGGAGATATGAGAGAGATCAATTTCCCCAGAAAATCATCCACCTATACATCTTAAACCAACCTCCAGCTGGCAGACAGCTTCTCAACTCGAGGTTTCTCAACTACGGTGAGTTTTAAAGGTGTGTGGACTTCAACACCCAGAATTCTGGGAGTTGAAGTCCACACATCTTAAAGTTGCCCAAGTTGAATAAAACACCACACCTGTCTTTGAAAATCTGGCTGGCATGTCAAGGAATTTTGGGGAGGCTGTTTCAAAGGAGATAACCGTGTAGGAAGCTCCAGCATCTTCAAAAGCTTTGGGATCTGTTCATATATAATTTTTATATATACATATAAATATATTATTTTCCTCTATCTTTGTGTATGGTTAATTTCCCTCCTCCGTCCCCCTCTGTGGCGGGATCAAGTTTGGCCCCCTGTTATGTCTGTATGTATCACTGTTGTGAAACATAAAATACGTCTGGTAACATGCAAAGGACTTTACGTGTGTGCGTGTGTGTTTTTAACCTTGGAGGTAAGAATAACAAGGACCAGCAAAGGAAACCCCCTTTTTTGGGAGGGGGGGGAGACAGGTGGGAAGGGGAGGAAAAAGCAGCTTTGTTGAAGCAATTGGCAAAATACAAGCAAGTCCTCAACTTACAACACAAAGGCAACCATTGGTGCTGCTAAGTAAAAAAGTCACATCTGATTTTATGACTCGCAAGAGCGAGAACCTGTCAAGTCCACTTTTTTCCAGTGCTGAACTGTTGCTAAAGAACTAGTTGTAAGTAAGTCAAGGGCTAGTCCTCCACTTGCAACCATATACAAAGGAGCCCAAAATTTCACTTGCTAACCAAGAGAAACCCCTCAAAGCCAGTTCTGAAGTCCGTAGTCCTGAAGGCAGGATCAGACACCAGATACAACATAATTTTGTTTTTGAAACCTATGTACCCTGTTTCTTTGAAACTAAGACCCAACTGGAAAATAAGCCCTAGCATGATTTTTCAGGATGCTCATAATAAATAAGCTCTACCCCGAAAATAAGCCCCTGTTAAGATTGGCAGCTAGATGGATGCATTTAGAACCGTATTTCCCCCAAAATAAGACCCAACTGGAAAATAAGCCCTAAGCATTTTTCAAGATGCTCGTATTATAAGTCCTACCCCCCAAATAAACCCCAGTTAAGATTGTCAGCCTGACATTTGGAGCCATATTTCCCTGAAAATAAGACCTTAACTGGAAAATAACCCCTAAGGTGTCTTTTGGAGCAGAAATCCTATAAGACCCGGTCTTATTTTTAGGGAAATGTGGTAATCCTGGACAACTTTCTTCATCAGTTTGAGTTTCTACAAAAAGCCTCAAATGTTCAGACTTTTATGGAGCAGAGAAGCGTGCAACAGCAGCTGAATCCTTGCTTCGACTTCAGACTGCAACGCTATGCAGATTAGTCTGAGCGAGAGGGATGGATCGGTGGAGGTGGAAGGAGTCAGACCCAAAGAACAGGAGGCAGAATCCTGCACCTTTTCTGCAGAAACTGTCTTGTCATCACAGCACAGAAGCTGCGTCACCAGGAATATCTGCGCGTCAGTGCATGATACGATGATGGTGGGGATCATTTCTACCCTACCTAACACATGCCGAGTATCGCAAGCTGAAATGTCCAGGGAATGAAACAGCCAAATCTGCTTTTTTTAAAAATGGAGTTTTATTCCCACCCAGTGGTAGCAAATCAAAAGTGCAAGCAATTTAATGTCATCTCTTCAGAGAAAATTAACAATCACAAATGAGTCTGAATTTCCTGTTGTTAGGAGAGAGAGCTTTGCCTTGCCTTATGACTTTTCTTGCCACATTCGTTAAATGAATCACTGCCGTTGATAAGTTAGTAACCTGGTTGTTAAACCAATCTGGCTTCCCTCTTGTCTTTGCTTGTGAGAAGGTCGGCAAAAGGGATCACCGTCATAAATATGAGCCAGTTGCCAGACCTCTGAATTTTGATCACGTGACCATGGGGATACTGCAGATGTCATAACTGGAAAACGGTCGTAAGTCACATTTTTCAGTGATGTAACTTTGAATGGACACTAAAACAAGCTGTTGTAAGTCGAGGACCAGCTGTAGTGGGAGTGAAGTTCGTTCAGTACTGAAATAAACATCAGTATTTCCTTCCCCCCACAGACACGGAAGATAGCTACCTTTCTCTGCCCCCATAACTCCTATGTGAACTGTCCAATTGATAAATAGTTCTGAGTTCTGTCCCCTGAAAGTTGTTCAACATCACTTCTGAATAACGGTCATCATGTGTTGACCCAAAGAGGCATGGCACAACAGCAACAAAGTCACAAAAGTATGTCAAGCCCCTTTAATTCCTCCAACGTGGCCCTCAACGTTCAGTTATCATCGGCTGGAGAAAAAAACACTCCCAAGAACAGTTTTTAAAGGGAAGAAATTCAGTCTGAACCCAAAGTACATCTAAATTATAAATAAAAACCAACACAAACCTCTCTGTAGCAATTAACGAGACAGGGCAGGATAAGGAATTGAAGACTTCAAAAGATAACAAAACACACATTTGGGAGGACACCAGAACCCAGATAGGACTTGACAAAGATAATTCATGCTTTGCTTCCAGCAAGGTTCTGTTCGCAAACGCCCTTTTAAAATCCTGTTTTCCCAGCTGCAGCTAATGAAGAATTCAAGTGTGAACTAACAGATCCAACCAACTTAGTCTTTTACATGCAACAGAATGTTTGGATATGACCCAAGAAATTATCACCATTTTGTTTATGGCCCAATCTGGAGAAATATTAAAAGTAACCAATGAAAAAATGTAGAATGAAGAGAAAGCAGCAAGGACAGAGAATTGATGTGTGTGTCTAAAGCAGTGTTTTTCAAACTTGGCTATGAAGATGAGTGGACTAGCTGGAATTGTATTTGCTCAAAATTGGAAAAATGAAAAGATGTCGGTGGAGGAGGAGGTGATTAAGAAAATATTGGAATGTGCAGAAATGAGTAGATTAACGTCGACAATTAAGAGGACATATTTATATGATTTGGGATTTATTTTATCAATGGTTGGAAAATAAAGTAAGAAATTAAATGGTATTATTATAGTGATACATAATGATATACCGAATAGGCTATAATATGAATGTAAACTTAGTAAGAAATCTATACAAATATTAATATGTGCACAAGATGTATATACCCAGCCGACACACTCTATAACTGAAAAGATAGTTTTATTTTTTGTTTTTGTGATAAGAAAAAAAAACCTTTTCTGGGAGTTGAAGTCCACTCATCTTCAAGTGGCCAGGTTTGAAAAACACTGCCTTAAAAAGCGGCACAAATGCATTCCTTTCCTTTTGTAAACCAAGCTTTCACGGCTTAGCATGTTTAGCATAACAATATTTATGCATTTAGTTATTTAATTTATATTGCCGCCTATTTGCCCATGGCCACTCAAGGCGGCTTACACAATGTAAAACCATATTTAAAACAAAAAAATAAAAAAAAAACAATAAAAACTAACAAAAAGAATCAACTAAATTAGTAAAGAACAAAATTTGGAAAAAAAAATATTAGCCAGCCAATCGTGGTTTAGTGAACCAATCATGGCTTAAACTGGCTTAACTCTCGGGGATTTACTACACAGAACAGCCTGAGAAGGGAAACGTTGGCTGCAGGTGATGCTAGCAATCCTTGAACTTATAATTAATATTTATTGCTACTTTCCCCTTTGACATCCGTTAGCCCAACATTGCAAGCCACGCCCACCCTCAGGAGGAGGTCCCGCCCCCCACTTTGGCCAGTTCTTGAGGATTTCAGATGAGCCAATCGCATCCGCTTCTAGCTCTGAGGCAGCCAATCCGGGCTCCTGGAAACGCCCCCTCTCTGTCCTAAAACGATCGCTCTATCCCGATGCCTTTTAAACGGCGCTCTAGCTCACAAGAGGGAGGAACGGTGTTCTCTATGGCGAGGCGCAGCTCCTCCTTTTTCCAGCTCCGCCTCCCCCGCCGCCCCCGCCTAAGCGGGTCCTCGCGGCGCTTCTGCGCTCCGCCCCACCGCTGACGTCTCCGCCGCAGGCTCCGCCTCCCCGCGCTTTTCTTGCTAAGCGGCGGTTTGCGACGGGCAGGCTTGACGGCTGCTGGGTTTCTCTCTCTCCCCTCCCCTTTCAGCCCCCCCCTTCCCCGTGGCTGGTTGTCAGGGCGCCTCGCTTTACGGCCCGGCGGCGATGGCGGAGGGAGAACGGGCGGAGAACGGCAACGGGGGCGGAGGAGGAGGCAACGCCGGGCGGCCGCCGCAGGAAGGGGAGCCGGGGGCGCTGGAGCGAGCCGAAGCCCTCAAGACGCAGGCGAACGATTACTTCAAAGGTAGCCGGGAAGGAGGGAGGGAGGGAGGGAGGAGGAGGCGGTGGGAGGAGTGGGAGGAATCAGGGGGCGGAGCCTGTGGGAGGGTGGAGCCTGCGGGGCGGGACCAGCCTCAGGAGGGGGTGGAGCCTCCTGCGGGGCGGGGCCAAAGGAGCATTGGCAGGCTAGGGAGAATTAGTCATTCCTCGTGGGCTGGGTGGACTCCAGGCCCCATCATCCCCTGCCGGCCGAGGGTGTGTGAGTGATGGGTTTTGTAGTCCAGGGTGATCTTCCTTGGGCTGAGAGTGTTGACCCGTCCTATTTTTTTTTAAGCCGTTGTGTCTGATGGGCATTAGTATTAGTTATTATTAGTTATTAATTAGTATTAGTTATTATTATTTATTGGATTGATACTGCTGCCAATTCACCCAGCGTGGTGGATCCGAGGCGGCTTACAAAATATAAAACAAACATTTAAAACCATAAAACGTTGTCCAACTGTCCTCCATTCCTGGGGCAGCATGGACTACGGCACCCATCTTCCACAGCAAAAGCGACCGATGGGAGTGGGGGGTCTTAACGAGGGTGGGGTTGGAGAGGCCGAGCTCTGGACAGAGGACCTTTCCTGGACCTTGGAGACCAGCATGGAAAGCTCAGCGAATCTTGAACTTCTTTTGCGGGGGAGCCCGGGGCCTTGCTGCTCCTATACAAGGACTTTGACTTGGCTGTGGATGATGGGTGGAATCCAGTGGGGAAAGGTCTTCTCTATCAAAGGAGCCACTTCATTCAACTCCGGGGTTGGGAGCATTGGCAGGCACAGACCTGATGCCAAAGACCGTCGGAAGGAGGAGAGGGACTAGGGGTGAGCTTCCAATATTTGAGGGGCTGCACAAATAAGAGGGGGTTGGACTAGAAGACCTCCGAGATCCCTTCCAACTCTTTTATCATTCAAGACAAGGGGATGCTGGCTGGTATCTCGGTTTGTTATCCGTTCTTCACCTGAAACAGGCATGCAAGGCTTAGGCCTACCTCCATGCAGCCTTAATTATTCTCCTTTGGAGAATAACCTGTCCCTGTTTTGGTAATTTTCTGGGCCAGGAGACGATGAGAAGACCTGGGTCTGCTCCATCCTGGCCAGCAGAATCTCTCAGTAGAAGAAGAGATGTTTTTACAGACTTGAACACGATTTAAGACCATGTTCCCAACCTTAGCCATTTTAAGATGGGTGGACTTCAAGTCCCAGAATACCCCAGCCAGCAGCATGGTGTTCTGGGAGTTGAAGTCCACCCATCTTAAAATGGCACGGACTTAGCAAGTCCTTGCATGGCTGTAGGCCAAGGGTCTCCAAACTTGGCAAGTTTAAGACTTGTGGACTTCAACTCCCAGAATTTCTGAAAATTCTTGCCTTCCTTCGACAACTGTTATCTAGACCAGCAAGTTAGAATTAGAATTAGAAGAACTTTATTGTCATTGTCCAAGTACAACGAAACTGTGGATGCACCCCAGCAGCTGTTTGCAATACAATAAAACCAAAAATGAAGATAAGAAAAATGGAGTACCCACGTCTCCGTTTGCAATTTGAGAGTACAATATCTACGAATATACACGAAATATACATCCAACACTCACTGTAACACTTTGCCAAGGATAATACACCAGAGATGGATTGTACTGTAATATGTTGTTATACATCTGAATGGGATATTGAGATTTCACATCTTTTCACATCTTAATAAGGTAGCGACTTCGCGTTTATTTGCGGTTCGGATGGCCCAGGGAAAGAAACTATTTGTTAGTCTAGTGGTGTGGGATTTTATTGACCTAAAACACCGTCCAGACGGCAGCAGGTCAAAAAGATAATTGCCAGGGTGTGAGGAGTGACTTTGGACCAATCACCAGGGGATGATGAGTTCTAGTCCTGCCTTAGGCCAGAAAGTTAGTTGGGTGACTTTGGACCAATCACCAGGAGACGGAGTTCTAGTCCAGCCTTAGGCCAGAAAGTTAGTTGGGTGACTTTGGACCAATCACCAGGAGACGGTGAGTTCTAGTCCTGCCTTAGGCCAGAAAGTTAGTTGGGTGACTTTGGACCAATCACCAGGAGACGGTGAGTTCTAGTCCAGCCTTAGGCCAGAAAGTTAGTTGGGTGACTTTGGACCAATCACCAGGAGACGGTGAGTTCTAGTCCTGCCTTAGGCCAGAAAGTTAGTTGGGTGACTTTAGACCAATCACCAGGAGACGGTGAGTTCTAGTCCAGCCTTAGGCCAGAAAGTTAGTTGGGTGACTTTGGACCAATCACCAGGAGACGGTGAGTTCTAGTCCTGCCTTAGGCCAGAAAGTTAGTTGGGTGACTTTGGACCAATCACCAGGAGACGGTGAGTTCTAGTCCAGCCTTAAGCATAAAAGCTGGCTGGGTGACTTTGGGCCTAACCAACCTCCCAGGGTTGTTGCTATGGGGAAAATAGGAAGAGGAAGGAGTATTAAGTACTGCCTTGAGTTACTCATAATAAAGGCAAAATAATAATCTTATAATCATTACCTCTGTTGAATGCATGCGAGCAAGGCAACCCGGAGCCCTCACACTACGGCTAGTTGTTCTGGATGCTCACTAGAGTCATCTTTTTAGAGGGCAGTGATCCACCTGGAGAATTAAATCCTTAAATCTGTTATAATCAGCAATTCGTGGAAGCTTTGTGAATGGACAGCGAGCCAGGCCCGCTGTAAATTTGTAGAGCAGGTTGCTTGGTTGGTAGGCTGGCTGAAACAGAGTCATCCACCTACAGGGAGACAGAACCACAGGTCTCTTTTCTTCCACGAATTGGAAATAGTTGCCTGCAGAATAAGAAAGTAGCAATTGAATTCTACTTCTTTTGCCTTTTGGGGATTCAGCAGGAAGTGATTTCCCCCGCGTAGGCTCACAGGGACCCTTGTCCTCAGATTTCCAATTGTTTCCCTTGCAAATTTCATTTCTGATGGTGGATTAATCTGCTTTCTTGCTGGCCTAGTGCTTAATTTTTGCCCCCAGGGTTGTGTTTCGATGAAGTGGGTTATTAAACAGTTCGGACTGCCGGAGAGTAGCTGGCTTTTAACCCATGCCAGGGGTGGCTTATGCCCTGAAGGGGGAGGTTTTTTAAAAAATATATATATATCCTCTTAGTTTCTATTTCATTCTGGCTTTCATGGATGCTTGTTGTGTAACACAGGAACTTTGTCTCTACAACAGTGTGCTGCCTTATTCTTTTTTTTCCCTTCCTGATGCCCTTGATGCTGGGGGATTTGGAGATGAGAGTTCAGGACAAAACCCACAAGATCGAAAACATTCTAGAAAGACAGTTAGCTCCTTGGCCAACCCTGGGTAGACGTAGTGTTCCATTAGCTGAAATTTGGCTTCTAGGGTGAGAATTACCAATATGGCAAAGTTTGTGGGGTCCCTGGAGTCCTCAGAGCTTGGTGACTTTCTTGCAGACGTTTCATGACCCAACTAGGTAATGCCATCAGTGGTAGTAGAGAGTGAGGTTTGTGGAGAGGAGGAGGACTGTGAGGTTCTTGGTCGTGTCTGAGATTGATGGGGGGTTTTTTTGCAGACGTTTCATGACCCAACTAGATAACATCAACAATGTGAGAAGGGATTGCTGTTTATGGCTTGTTCTGCCAATATTGGTATGTTAGCGGTTCCTTGATTAAGTTGTTCTTTATTCTTTGATTGCTTGTCTTCGGGCACTGATGATGTTCCCTAGTTGGGTCATGAAACGTCTGCAAGAAAACCCCCAAGGTCAGAGAGCACCAAGGACCCCTCATTTCAACCCTGAGCTACAAATCATCTCTTCAGTGTTAGAAGGGAGTGGAGGAGGAGGAGGAGGAGGACTGTGGAACCTTGTGACACTCTGAGCCTGCTTGTTTCCTTACAGACATTTCATTGCCCAGCTAGGTAGCACCTTCAGTGCTAGGAGGGAATAGAGTTTTCCCTCATTTTAACAAGCGAACAGTAAATAACCGGTCATGGAGCCACTTCTTCCACCAACACTTACAGGGGAAGCCACTAGTAGCGGTATATAAAATGAAAGCAAACTAGATAGGATAGGATAGGATAGGATAGGATAGGATAGGATAGGATAGGGAGAGAGCGCAGGGGAGTTTTCAACTCCCAGAATTCTCCAGCCAGCATAGATTTAAGATTTGTGGGCTATGCTTTGCTGGCTGAGGAATTCTGGGAGTTGAAGTCCACAAGTCTTAAAGTTGCCAAGTTTGGAGGCCCCTGATGTAGATGGATAGGATAGGATAGATGACAGGTGAGAAATAGAGACAGAGGAACAGATAGAAATATATGTACGTATGTACGTAGAGGGATGGAGGGATGGTTGGATGGATAGATACATCATGCTGCTCTTTTCATGCCTTCTTCCTTCCTTTCTTCCCCCCAGCGAAGGACTATGAGAACGCCGTCAAATATTACACCGAGGCCATTGAGCTCAACCCCACCAATGCCATCTACTATGCCAACCGCAGCTTGGCCTACCTGCGGACGGAGTGCTATGGCTATGCCCTGGCCGACGCCACCAAGTCCATCGACCTGGACAAGAAATACATCAAGGGCTACTACCGCCGAGCGACCAGCAACATGGCCTTGGGGAAGTTCAAGGCAGCTTTACGGGATTACGAGACGGTAAGGGGGAGAAACCGGGGAGGGGGAGGGTCCGAGAAGGGGTGGGAGCAGGCGTTACGCCATCCGTGGTCCGTGGGCTGCAGGCGGCCCTGGAGAGCTAGTAATACGGTCAGGGCTCCAACAAATACACCCCCATTCAAATCACAAGTCTCTTGCCGCATCTCTCAGAGTAAAAAAGATTGATTGATTAGGAGTTGATATGTCGGCGTTTCTTGATTGAAGCTGACTGACACATCATTCATTTCCCCCTAGACCCTGGTCTTCCCCCACCCCCTGGATGTATATTCTCCAATGGGACACATCCATAGCCAAGAGTCATCAATCGTGCTCTCTAGTAATAATCTTGCATGCCAACAGCTTCGGCTGCCAGGGTGATTATCTGAAACACTTAAGGAATGTACTGCTTTCCCCCTCTCCCTTTCTGCTGGCAACTAAAAAGACCAAAGGAGTATTTTTTTAGTTGACATACGCAGCCCCACAAGGTTGGAAACTTTTTAACATCACACCTAGTCCTTGACTTGAGACCACAATGGAACCCAACATTGATGTTGCTAAATAAGACCGTTGTTAAGTGAGTTTTGCTACCATTTTACCTTTCCAGCCGTAGTTGTTAAATGAATCTGGCTTTGTTAAGTTGTTAAGTGAGTAACACAATTGTTGAGTGAATCTGGCTTCCCTGTTGACTTTGCTTGTGCCACGGTTATTAAGTGAATCATTGCAGTTGTTAAGTCAGTCACATGGTTGTTAAGTGAATCTGGCTTCCCCGTTGCCTTGTCAGAAGGTCACTAAAGGGGATCACATGACCTCCTGGACACTGCGACCGTCATAAATATGAGCCAGTTGCCAAGCCTTTGAATTTTGATCAGATGACCATGGGCCTGCTGCAGCGGTCATAAGTGTGGAAAAGGGTCCTTTTTTTCAGTGCCGTTATAACTTGGGACCATCACTAAATGAACCAATGTACATTGAGGACTGTTATTTATGTACATAAATTACATGTCAGGATTCCGGCAGTGACCCCCCCAATTAAATTCTGAGTCTCGAGCCAAACTTCCAAAACTTCAAAAGGATTTATTGGGAGTTAACATGTCGTGCACTGCCTGGGTGCAGCCGACTCTGAGACACATCATTCATTGCCCCCCTTGACCCTGGTTTTCCCCCACCCCACCCCACCCCCTGGGTGTGTCATAAGTCATATTCTCCAACGAGACACATCCATAGCCAAGAGGCATCAATCATGCTCTCCAGTTAGAATTTTGGACAGCAGAAACTTCAGTCACCTAGTTAATATCTTTGAAAAACATTTGTGTAATGCAGTTTCGCTTTCCAAGTGGCTACGCTGCTCCCCCTCCCTTTCTGCTGGCAACTCTACAAAGAGCAGAGAAATATTTTATGAGTTGACACTACATCCTGTATTTTTGGTATGGCCCAAGACCCGTTCCCTCTTCCCTGGCAGCCGCCCAGACCAAGCCAAAAGATTGATCGGAGGTGCGGCACTGATCCGGGCCTCCCCTTCCTCTACCTTTCCTCCCCTGCCCGCCCCAGGTGGTCAAGGTGAAGCCGAACGATAAAGATGCCAAGATGAAGTATCAGGAATGCAACAAGATTGTGAAGCAGAAAGCCTTTGAGCGCGCCATCGCCAGCGACGAGCACAAGCGGTCGGTGGTCGACTCCCTGGACATTGAGAATATGAGTGAGTCGGGGCAGGAGAGATGGGGGGTGGTGGTGGTGTTTTGGGGGAACTTAGTGGGGTCCTGTTGTGGTTCAACGGCAGCGGAATCGGACAGTGGGGAAGAACGGGAACCAGTCCGGGAGTCTGGGGAGGACTTGAATGAGGGATCTGCATCCAATACAGAGATGGAGCCAGGACCATCTGGGAGTGGGGTGCTGCCTTCGGAGCCTCCGGAGTCCGGCAGCAGTGAGGCAGAGGACCCAGGGGAGCCTGTTCCCAGCGCGCGTGTGTGCAGAGCTGGCAGAAGGCAAGAGCAGCTGAGACAAAAGGGGGGCAACTCAGGAATAAGGCTAGGAGGTGATTGGCTTTCCCATAAGACATAAAGGAGGAGCAAGGGGACGGGAGCCCTTGCAGGAAGCAACGTTTGCTCTGTTCGGATTAAACCTTGAAGCTTGTGTGGACTTTGTACTTTGGTTGGTTTTTTACAGTTCATTTGGCACTTTAGTTGTTGGCAGCAATTCAAAGGGAGATAAAGGTGGGTACTTATCTCAGGGAATTGTTTGGGACTCATTACCGGCTGGGAATGAAAATAATTCCCAGAGTTGAAATAAAACGAGTTGTTTGGGCTAAGCGTGGGCTTAATTACGGTCTCAGGAAGCCTGGGTTAGAACAGGTCCCTGGTCCAGGAGCCTACTCCTGCCTTTTTTCAAAGACTTCTCAGGCGACCAGTCACAAGGTTGTGCCCACCCGTCCTGAGAGTGAAAAGGGGAGGGACAGGAGCGGAATCCTAAGCGAGACCGGCAAAGAAGAGCTGGTGGCCTGACTCTGAAGGCCACTGGCCCAGCCATATTGAATTGGGGCGTAAATACGGGTGTTACCAACCTCGGCCACTTTTACGACTTGTGGACTCCCAACTCTCCAAGTCTGGGAGAATTCCCCAGCAAAGTTGAAGTCCGCTCATCTTCCATTTCAAATAGCGTGCTGGCTAGGGAATTCTGGGAGTTGAAATCCACAACTCTTAAAACGTTGCTTGATGGCTGAGAAAACCTCTGGGAGTTGAAGTCCACCAGTCTTCAAAGTTGCCTGCTGGCTGGGGGGATTCTGGGAGTTGAAGTCCACGGGCCATCATTTGCCAAGGTCTGAGACCGCCTGCATTAAATCGTACCTGCCAAAATGGAAAATAAAGGGAGCAGCACCAACTTTTGCTAGAAAGTCCAACCTGATTCTCCACCTGGTGACAGAAGGAGACCCCTGGAAGCGCCCGGCTTCTCCCAGCCTTTCCTTGACGGCTGCTTTGCTCACCTGAGTCCTTCTCCCACCCCCTTCAGCCATCGAAGACGAGTACAGCGGGCCGAAACTGGAGAACGGGAAGGTGACCTTGGACTTCATGAAGGAACTGATGCAGTGGTACAAGGAGCAGAAGAAGCTGCACCGGAAGTGTGCATATCAGGTAGCTGCCCCTCCCCCCTCCCTTCTACAGGTAGTCCTTGCCTTACAACCTCAGCTGGGACCCCAAGGTCCTTCCTCGGTCGTTGCAGTCAGGAAAGGAGTGATCCCATGACTGGATTTTTGCAACCTTTTTTTCCCAGGGTCGTTAAACAAATCGCTATTAAACAGGGTCCAGCTGGGAAGGCTGCCACTTGCAAACTGCAAGTGACTGCAACCTGTTGCCGATGCAAATTAAAATGGCAATTCTGTAAATTGCAGCGGAGGGGGTGGTGCGATAATCGTTAACGGGGGTGGGTGGAAGGACGGATCGTAAAATCACTACTTCTGTTGTGGTTCGCCGGCAGCCGGTGCAGACGGCAGCGGAATTGGACAGGGGGGAAGAACAGGGACCCTCCGGGAGTCTGGGGAGGACTCAGACGAGGGTCTTGCGTCCGATGTAGAGATGGAGCCAGAACCATCGGGGAGTCGGGTGCTGACTCCGGAGCCTCTGGACTCTGGCAGCAGCGAGGCAGAGGACCCAGGGGAGCCTGTTCCCAGTGCACGCATGCACAGAGCTGCCAGAAGGCAAGAGCAGCTGAGACAAAAGGGGCGACTCGAGAGTAAGGCTTGGAGGTGATTGCCCCTTCCCTAAGGTATAAAGGACAGGCAAAGATAGAGAAACCTTTGCAGGAAGCAATGTTGTTCGCTCTGTTACGATTAATCCTTGAAGCTCTGTGTGGACTTGGTACTTTGGTTGGGTTTTTACAGTTAATTTGGCACTTTAGTTCTTGGCAGCCATTCAAAGGAGAGAAAGGTGGGTGCTTATCTCAGGGAATTGTTTGGGACTCATTACAGGTTGGGAATGCACATAATTCCCAGCGTTGAAATAAAACGAGTTATTTGGACTAAGCATGTACGTAATTACGGTCTCGGGACAACGGTCAGAACAACTTCTGAGGCCATTATCACTTTGAACCATTGTTCAAATGAATGGTCATAAGTCGAGGACAGCCTGCATTTGGAAAAGAGCTCCTTCTCCAGCCCAGGATATATCGTTCCCCTTTGCTACCTGCCTGCCTGCTTGTCAGCCCCTCCTCTTTTCCTTCCTGCAGATTTTGGTACAGGTGAAAGAGGTGCTATCGAAACTCCCTACCCTTGTAGAAACCACGTTAAAAGAGGTAAGGCCGTCTTTCTACCTGTTTGCTTATTACTATGGCGTCCGCCAACGTAGCCTGCCCATTTCACAGTTGCAACTCGGGGCGACACTCACGGGGTTGAAGCAACGAAACAAAACATTGCCAAAAAAGGAAAGATGAAAAATGAAAATAATTGCACGTTGCATCCGTGATTCCTTCCTTATTCCCAAAACTTGGAATGTGAAGTCTCTTTAGTCCAGTGTTTCTCCGTCTTGCCAGGCTGAAGATGGACGGACTTCAATTCCCAGAATTCCCTGGCCTGCATGCTAATAAACTTCTAAGAAATATGGACTTCAGTTCCCAGAATTCCCTGGCCTGCATGCTAATAAACCTTAAGAAATATGGACTTCAGTTCCCAGAATTCCTGGCCTGCATGCTAATAAACCTAAGAAATATGGACTTCAGTTCCCAGAATTCCCTGGCCTGCATGCTAATAAACTTCTAAGAAATATGGACTTCAGTTCCAGAATTCCCTGGCCTGCATGCTAATAAACCTTAAGAAATATGGACTTCAGTTCCCAGAATTCCCTGGCCTGCATGCTAATAAACTTCTAAGAAATATGGACTTCAGTTCCCAGAATTCCCTGCCTGCATGCTAATAAACCTTAAGAAATATGGACTTCAGTTCCCAGAATTCCCTGGCCTGCATGCTAATAAACCTTAAGAAATATGGACTTCAGTTCCCAGAATTCCCTGGTCTGCATGCTAATAAACTTCTAAGAAATATGAACTTCAGTTCCCAGAATTCCCTGGCCTGTATGCTAATAAACTTCTAAGAAATATGGACTTCAGTTCCCAGAATTCCCTGGCCTCCATGCTAATAAACCTTAAGAAATATGGACTTCAACCCCCAGAATTCCCCAGCCAGTATGCTATTGAAACTGAAGATGGGTGGACTCCAACTTCACTGGGGAATTCTGGGAGTTGAAGTCCACCCATCTTCTAATCGGGGAGAATGCTTCATTCTTCAATCCCTCTTAAATGATTTTTGACCTTCCACCAACTTGCTCCTTGATGGCACCTCCCGTTATCCCACCAGTTATCTCCGCTGGTACCTCCCAATTCTACCTGCTTCCTTTGAAGTTGCGTACCTGTCCCGCGGGCCCCTCCCACCAGGGGTCTTCCCTTTCCCAGCGCTAACCAGAAATAAACCTCTCCCCCCTGCCCCACCTCCAAGGAACTCCATAACCTTTGGAGCTGGGGGAGAGGGCTGGTGACGGGACCCTGTAATTAAGACAGGTGGATTTGTGTCACCGCCACACACAGGTGCACCTGCTGGGCCTGGCTCAGGTGATACAGGTGAGCCTCCCCTGGGCTTCTCCCAATTCCCTGGCTGTCTTATCTGCCTGCAATTGGGGTCATTTTTGCCCGATGAAGCAGAGCAGAGCCTTTGATGTCTTCCTGGAAGCAGGAGAGGTTTTTTCCCCCCAGGTTGCCAAGTCTCTTTAAGTCAAACCAGAAGAGGTGAAAAAAATTATCCTAGTGATTAAAAACTAAACAAAACAGGCTCTTATCTGACTCATCTTTATGACCTCTGGTGACTCCCTGTCTTCTTCCTTCTTCTTTCATCCAGACGGATAAAATTACCATCTGTGGAGACACCCACGGACAATACTACGACCTCCTGAATATATTTGAGCTGAACGGGCTGCCCTCCGAAGATAATCCATACGTATCATTTTGGGGGGTGGGGAGTGGGGCTCGTTGGGGTGGCTGGAGGGTCTGGGGACCTGCGGGTTCTTGGAGAGAAAGGTGGCTGTGGAGCTTCTGGGAAAGGGAAGGGAAGGAAGGGGAGAAGGGAAGGAAGGAAAGGAGGAAAGGAAGGAAGGAAGGAAGGAAGGAAGGAAGGAAGGAAGGAAGGAAGGAAGGAAGGAAGGGAGAAGGGAAGGAAGGGAAGGGGGAAAGGAAGGAAGGGGAGAAGGGAAGGAAGGGAAGGGGGAAAGGAAGGAAAGAAAGGAAAAAAGGAAGGAAGGGAAGGAAGGAAGGAAAGGAGGGAAGGAAGGAAAGGAGGAAAGGAAGAAAGAAAGGAAAAAGGAAGGAAGGGAAGGAAGGAAGGAAAGGAGGGAAGGAAGGAAAGGAAGTAAAGAGGAAAAAGGGAAGGAAGGGAGAAGGGAAGGAAGGAAAGGAGGAAAGGAAGGAAAGAAAGGAAAAAGGAAGGAAGGAAGGAAGGAAAGGGAGAAGGGAAGGAAGGAAGGAAAGGAGGAAGGAAGGAAAGGAGGAAAGGAAGGAAGGGGAGAAGGGAAGGAAGGAAAGGAAGAAAGGAAAGGAGGGAAGGAAGGAAAGGAAAAAGGAAGGAGGGGGAGAAGGGAAGGAAGGAAAGGAGGAAAGGAAGGAAGGGGAGAAGGGAAGGAAGGAAAGGAAAAAGGAAGGGGAGAAGGGAAGGAAGGAAGGAGAAGGAAAAGGGAGGAGGGAGTGAAGGAAATATAAGGGAGGGAAGGGGACGAGGAAAGGAAAGGAAGGAAGTTTTGCATTTCCCTTGTTATTTCCTTGAACAAACCTCCCCACCCAGCTGTTCAACGGGGATTTTGTGGACCGCGGTTCCTTCTCGGTGGAGGTGATACTCACCCTCTTCGGTTTCAAGCTGCTATATCCCGACCATTTCCACTTACTCCGAGGTCAGCCTCAGATTCCCCAGGGAAAGGAGGGGCAGGAGGGGGGGCTGGCCCCTCCCTAGCAGCTCCGGGCTCATTTTCTACCACTCGTGCCCCGTGGTGGTGCTGGGACTGGCCTGACCGAACAGCCGGTTCTCTGGCTGGGTGGGCGTGGCTGGTTGGTCATGTGACTGGGTGGAAGATGTCACTCATCACACCCAGCCCCGCCTCCCGGCCACTCACCTCAAAGCCAGAGGTAGGATTCAGCTGGTTAATCTCACCACTGGCTGGTCCTGCCCCTGCCCAGTTTTCGGCCTGTTTTTTTGGGGGGGAGGAGGCATTTTGGGGCCATTTTCTGGCCAGTTTTCAGGCCCCCAAAACCACCCCAAAATGGGCCATAAAACGAACAGGGGCCGGGTCAGCCAGCGGTGGGATTTGCTGGTTCGCCGAACTGCACAGGATCTTAGCTACCGGTTCAGTCGAACCGTTGCGAACCAGCAGCCGCCCACTTCTGCTTGTGCCCGATTCCTCTCCTCCTTCAGGGAATCACGAAACGGACAACATGAACCAGATCTACGGGTTCGAAGGCGAGGTCAAAGCCAAGTACACAGCTCAGATGTTTGAGCTCTTCAGCGAAGTCTTCGAGTGGTTGCCCCTGGTGCAGTGCATCAATGGGAAAGTGTTGGTAAGGGGGCCGTGGGGTTGGCTGGCTGACCTGGGTTTGGCAGAAGAAGCCAAGGTGGCCGTCACAACCACGTGATGAAAGCCCGGCTGATACGTTGGCTGGTGGCCCCCCATCTCTGACCTCTCTTCTCCCTTCTCCCCCCACCAGATAATGCATGGTGGACTCTTCAGTGAAGATGGTGTCATGTTAGACGATATCAGGAAGATTGAGAGGAATCGCCAACCTCCCGACTCAGGTGAGCAGAAGACCTGGTGGGGAAGAAGACGTACGATAGGCTCAGGGATCTAGCTGGATAAGGTGCTTCCCGCTCAGGTGGGACTCCCATTTGGTCAACGTTCCCCCAGCCCACCACCTTCCAGCCCCTTTGGACCTCACGTCCCATGTTGCATGTCCATCATGGGTGATGGTTGTGTCCATGATCTCTGGAAGTGAGGAAGCCTTTATACGTTATCACAGGTGGTGTTTGTGGGTCCATATCCATGACCTCCTGTGTTTTGGGCCTCCTCCTCTTCCTATTAGCAGAAGCTTAGCTAGATCGAAGTATCTCAAGATACCTGCACGTTGAGGCTGCTGGTGAAGACCTGGATTCTTGGTAGAATGAGCAAAACCCAAGGGAGGTTTAGCAAAATGTTTTGGTCTTGTCAAGAATGCTCCTACTAATCTTTCATTTTGTGTGTTGTTGTTGGTTGTTTGTTTGTTTTTTTTGGCTTTCCTTGTTCTCTTCGCTCGACGTCTTCTCTTGGGCAGGTCCCATGTGTGACCTGTTGTGGTCAGATCCCCAACCCCAGGTGAGTCCGGCTTTGTCACTTCAACTCCCCGTTCAGCTCTTGGCGTTATCTGAGCCCCACCTCACCCCTAAAATCATGGCACGGGGTTGCGCACCTGCATTAGGCACGAAAGGCCACGCGTGGAAGTCCAGTTAATCTATTGCTTCGAGCCGATGCGCAGGAATCTCTCCGCTAACGGTTTCGCCTGCTTGGAGTTAGATAAGCTCAACGACAATCAAAGGAGGTTGGAGTTAGTCCAACCTGGCTACGTAGGGATTCTAGGCCCGTGAGGGTGAACCTATGACAAGTGTGCCACAGGGGCCACGCAGAGCCATTTGTGCATGCACGCAAGTCCCGGCCAAACTTACCTGCACCGCGCATGCCTCCCAATTGATTTTCGGGCTGTTTTTGTCCTCCCGGAGACTTGAGGGAAGCCACTACAAGCTTCTACAAGTGCCAAAACGGGCCCATTTTTCGGCCTCCAAAGGCTGTAGAGGCCCCGGGAGGGTGAAAATAGCCTCCCCCGGGTTCCAGAGGCCCCTCCGCTGGCTGAAAACAGGCACTTTCGGTATTTCCGGAAGGCCCATTTTTCAGCCTCTCGAGGCCGCGGAGGCTTTCCTCAAGCCTCCGAGAGGGCAAAAACGGCCTCAAACAAGCCGAAAAATCACCCGGGAGGCGCGTGCATGCGCAGTGCAGGTAAGGCGGGGTGTTGTGTGCGCACACACGGGGGTGACGCATTGCACTGTGAGTGCCGGCACACGCACGCTTTCGGCACCCCACACGAAAAAGGTTCTTCGTCACTGTTCTAGGCTGATGCCTCTTTTAACTCCACCCACAAGTTGTACCACTCCTCCTACAGCCTGGTCTTTGAATCAGCTGATTCTGCGAGGCTGGGCGTGGTTCTTTCTTCAGCTGGCATTAATTGATTAGTGTAATTAATTTTTCAGCTGGCCTTAATGAACTAATTAAATGTGCACAAAGGAAATAGTTCTGGTTGGTGGGGATGGTTCATAAGGCTGCGGGCTACCATAGGGAGCGGAGGAAGCCAACACCCTGCTGGTAAGAGATCCTACACACACACACACACACACACACACACACACACACACACACACACATTTTAAGAGGAGATAATTCCCATCCTTCCACCTCCAGGAACTTTGTCCACCATTGTAGAGGGGTAAGTAAGATACTCGTGATGGAGATAGAGTCCTCGGCTTATGACCATAACGGAGCCTGCCTATCGCGGTCATAACTCACGACAGCTATCAAATCGAGTCGCCCGTGTGGCCGACCCAACTTTACAGCCTTTATTTGCTAGTGACATTAAATGAGTCCATCTGGCCATTAGACGTATCTCACAATTAACTGAATCGGGCTTTGCCATCATCCTAAAATAATTTTGATCATATGACCGCCGGGATGCAATAAGTGTGAAAAACGGCGGTGCGTCCCTCCTTTCAACGCCCTTGTGACTTCGGTCGCTAAACGAGCGAGTTGTAAGTCGAGGAGCCGCCTGCAGAACAAGGGGGGGAAAAAAGCCCAATTAAAAATTGGATTTGAATCGAACACTATAAAATTTGGGGAAAATGGTATGACTGGATCGAACAAAGATAGTTAAATGGATGATGAATCAATGATAAGTAATATATAAGTTAAATGTTTATATTTGCATAAATTGTATATATTTGTAAATAATACACAAAATAATCGTATAAGAAGATGTCACAATTTGTCAAATCTAAGATACTTTTACTTTTACTTTTTCTTGTTTTTTGTTTTTTAAAGTTATAAAAGATTAATTAAGTTTACTAAAAAAAATCGGATGTAGCCCGATTTGGTTGTTTACAGCTCGCTCTCGTTCACCGGACAGGTTGACCCCTCGTTCCTTGTCTCTCTTTCAGAACGGCCGGTCGGTCAGTAAGCGAGGCGTGAGCTGCCAGTTCGGTCCCGACGTCACGAAGGGTTTCCTGGAAAGCAACCACCTAGACTACATCATTCGAAGCCACGAGGTGAAGCCGGAAGGATACGAGGTGGCTCACGACGGGAAGTGCGTCACCGTTTTCTCGGCCCCCAACTACTGGTGAGTCGGGGAGTGGGGGGATTGTGGTGGGACAGACCCTCCCCCCCTTAAATGGATACCCTGAAAGCGGGTAGGAATTTGGGAAACCCCTTCCCCAACTCACAGTTGTCATTTTTGCAAATTCAGTTTGGTGGGCGTGGCTTGGCGCGTGGTGCACACGTTTTGGGGGGGCGCATGCCCGCCCAACACACACTTGGCGCCGGCGGCAGAGGTGTCCCAACTTACCTCCTGCCAGCCCTCTTCCTGTCGCTTCAGCAGCTGCCACGTGGCACCGAGCTGTGCCGCGCAAAGCAGCTGCGCTTCGAAAGCGGAACCTGCAGGTGAGTATGGGAGCTCGGGCAGGCAGGTGAACCCAATAGCCGAACGGTTTGGAGAGAACCGCTCATTGGCGCTACCAGCTCGGCCAACCCGGTACAATACCGCCACTAGTTTGCCCCGGAGATTGTTCAGGGTGGAACCTTTTGCCCCCAAAAAGGGGGAAAAATGCAGATTAGCAGGATGTCCTTCCCTGGGGGAGAGGAAACCCCCCCCCTCAGCACGTCCAGGCAGTCCTCACCTTACGACGGTTCATTTCGCGGCCATTCGGAGTTACCGCGGCCCCGGAGATAGGGGCTTGCGACCGTTTTTTTTTTCGTGCTTAACGGACGTTGCCCACATGCTGTTGGGGGAGGGGGGGGGGAGAGACAGCCGCTTCCCGGGCTCCTCCTGAGGACAGCCGGCCCACCCTCTTCTCCCCCCTCCCCTCCCCCCCCCTCTGTCGCCAGTGACCAGATGGGCAACAAGGGAGCCTACATCCACTTGCAAGGCTCGGACCTCCAGCCGGAGTTCCACCAGTTCACAGCAGTGGTGAGTCCCGGCTTCCGGGGGGGCTGGCGCTCTCGGGGGAGAGGGGGCTGCCCTGGGCTCGGGCATCTGGGTGAGGCACCCGGGAGGAGAAGGTGGTTGAATTCACTGACTTCTCTTTCTTTTTTTCCTTCCTCCCTCCCTTCTTTCCCTTCTCTGCTTTTCTTTCCTTTTCTCTCGAATTCTTCCTTCCATTCTTCCCTCCTTTCCTGTTCTTTCCCTTCCTTCTCCCTCTGTTCCTTTTTCTCCGTTCCTCCATCCTTCCTTCCCTGCTTCCTCCTCCTTTCCCTCCACTCCTTTTTTTTCTTCCTTCCTTCCTTCCTTTTTCTCTATTCCTCCATCCTTCCTTCCCTGCTTCCTCTTTTTTTCCTTCCACTCCTTTTTCTTTCCTTCCTTCCTTCCTTTTTTCTCTATTCCTCCATCCTTTCTTTCCTGGTTCCTCTTCCTTTTCTCCCTCCCTTCCTCCCTTCTCTATTCTGCCTTTCTTTTCTCTGTTCTTTCCTTTTTTTCTCTTTCTCCATCCTTCCTTTGCTTCTTCCTCCCTCCCTCCCTGCCTTCTGTATTCTGCCTTTCTTTTCTCTCTGTTCCTTCTTTTCTTTTTCCTCTATTTCTCCATCCTTCTTTTTCTAATTTCTCCTCCTTCTTTCCTCCCTTCCCTTTCAATTCCTCCTTCTCTATTCTTCCTTCCTTTCACTTTTCCTTTATTCTTCCTTCCTTCTCTATTCTTCCTTCTTTTTCTCTTCCTCCTTCCTTCCTTTTGTTCCTCCTTCCTTCTCTATTCTTCCTTCCTTCCTTCCTTTCTTCTTTCTTCTTCCTTCCTTCTCTATTCTTCCTTCTTTTTCTCTTCTTCCTTCCTTCCTTTTGTTCCTCCTTCCTTCTCTATTCTTCCTTCCTTCCTTTCTTCTTTCTTCTTCCTTCCTTCTCTATTCTTCCCTCCTTTCATTTTTCCTTCTTTATTCTTCCTTCTCTATTCTTCCTTCTTTTTCTCTTCCTCCTTCCTTCCTTTTGTTTCTCCTTCCTTCTCTATTCTTCCTTTCTTTCTTCTTTCTTCTTCCTTCCTTCTCTATTCTTCCCTCCTTTCATTTTTCCTTTATTCTTCCTTCCTTCTCTATTCTTCCTTCTTTTTCTCTTCCTCCTTCCTTCCTTTTGTTCCTCCTTCCTTCTCTATTCTTCCTTCCTTCCTTCCTTTCTTCTTTCTTCTTCCTTCCTTCTCTATTCTTCCTCCTTTCATTTTTCCTTCTTTATTCTTCCTTCTCTATTCTTCCTTCTTTACTGTTCCTCCTTCCTTCTCTATTCTTCCTTCCTTCTCTGTTCCTCTTTCCTTCCTTCTCTATTCCTTCTTCCTTCCCTCCTTCCTCCCTCAGCCTCATCCAAACATTAAGCCCATGGTTTACGCCAACTCGCTGCTGCAGCTGGGGATGCTATAAGCCGCCTTCGGCCTCTGCTGACCGCCTCCCCCGCCCCTCCCAAGACCACCTGGAGGTCCACTCACCGGGCAGCGGCCGCGATTTCAGAGTTTTCTTATTTTTTTATTTTCCTTTTTTTTTTATCGTTTCTCCCAACATCAGCCTTCACCACGGAGCAGGACTGTGCCGCGGCCAGGCGCGGAGGGGTGGGGCAGCCAAGGGACGGACGGCCACGCCGAAAAATATTCTGTGGCAGGGTTGAGGGGAGGCGAGTCCCTTTTCTCAAAGAGCCAGGTAAAGGACCCCAGGTGGCCTTTTCCTTGCACTCGCTCACCTGGAGTGCTTCACCTGTGGCGGGGGCGGGGGGCGGGGGAACAGCGGTCGGAGCGTTTAAGAAACAAAACGTTTTAAAAAAACAAAACCAAATTATATATTTTGGAAGACTGTATTTATTCCCTAGGTCCTTGTATTTTTTTCTTTTCCTTTTCCTTCCCATTGTCCTCAACACCTTCCTTTCCCAGCCGAGAAAGGAGACCTGGAGGGGAGGGAGAAGAGGGTAGGTGGGCTTACTTTTATGGGCCTGTGTCCCTCCCCAAAAGTCTCCCTCTCCCCCCCTCCCCCGCCTTCCATTCCTCTGCCGAGGAGCCCCTGCGTCCGTCGGGGCCGAAATCCAGCGAATACGTTCCAAAGAGGACCGGGGGGCGTGTGTGTACGGGGGGCACGTTCCGAAGAGGAACATGGAAGTTAAGGGTCTCCAACCTGGTGGACTTCAACTCCCAGAGTTCCTGAGCGGATGCGACCGGAGGAGGGAATTCTGGGAGTTGAAGTCCCCCCGCCTTTAAAGCTAACCAAGGTTTGGAGACCCCTGGTGTAGGGTGAAGGAAAAGGCCCGCTCTCTCACCTGCCCACCCACCCAAAACCACCCACACATTCATTTTTTTTTTTTTCCTGTCATGGATCAGTGTCATCCGCGTGGACTTTTGAGACAGGTGGGTTTCAACTCCCAGGTTGCTGGCTGGGGAATCCTGGGAGTTGTAGTCCACCCATCTTAAGGTCCCCACGGTTGACTGATCCATCTTGGCAGAGAGGAAGGAAGAGACCCACCCCCCAAAATCTCACTTTGCTTCTCCCCCCCAGAAAACCAACCGGTCCCCCCTCAGATCTTCACCCAATGCAGGTCTGGCTCCACCTCTCTCCTCAAGGGAGACCCCCACCTTCGATTGCCATGCTGGTCAATCCAGGGTCACCCCACTTAGCCCCCCACCCACGCCCCGGGAGGGTTCCCAAGTCCTAGAGGGCTCCCTTGTGCCCCACCTCCGTGGAGGGTTTGGAGTCGGCCTCTCCTGGGGGTGTCAGGGCGACTTTTGTTCCTTTGGAGAGAGGGAAGAATAGAGACACCACAACACACAACAGGGACCCCATAGAGACACAAATCTCCTTCTCTTCACCCCCCCAGGCGGCAGTGGAGACAAAGCCATCTGCCCGCCTGGTAGACGGTGACCTGTATTCCTTCCTTCCTTCCTTCCTTCCTTCCTTCCTTCCTTCCTTCCTTCCTTCCTTTTCCTTCCTTCCTTCCTTCCTTTCCTTCCCCCCTTCCTTTTCCTTCCTTCCTTCCTTCCTTCCCTTCCCCCTTCCTTCCTTCCTTCCTTCCTTCCTTCCTTCCTTCCTTCCTTCCTTCCTTCCTTCCTTCCTTCCTTCCTTCCTTCCTTCCTTCCTCCTTCGTCCCTTTTCCTTCTTTCCTTCCTTCCTTCCTTCCTTCCTTTTCCTTCTTTCCTTGCTTCTTTCCTTCCTTCCTTCCTTCCTTTCCACCAACCCTTTTCTTTCTTTTTTTGCCTTCCTTCCTTTTTCTTTTCCTTCTTTCCTCCGTTCCTTTTCTCCTGTTCCTTTCCTTTCCGCCAACCTGTTTCTTTCTTCCCCCTTCCTTCTTTCTTCCTTTCTTCCTTGCGTCTTTTCCTTCTTTCCTTCCTTCCTTCCCTCCCTCCTTTTTTTCCTTCCTTCTATTTCTTCTTTCCTCCCTTCTTTTTTTCCTTGCTTCTCTCTTTCCCTCCCTCCCTCCCCCCTTTTTCCCCTTCCTTCCTTCCTTCCTCTCTCCAAGTTCTCTTCCTCCGAAGCCTGTGACAAAAGAGGGGGGCCCATTGGGGGGGGGCTGTGGAGTCACAGAACTGGGAACGGGGATGAAGCCCCCCCCAACGCCCCTTCCCCGCTCCCTCTTGCCCCGGAACAGCTCCTTTCGGCTTATTTTTACTTTTGTGGCTGAGAAGAGAAGCGAATAGATGAAAAGCACTTTGGTGTTGTATTATGATTATTATTATTATTATTTTCTCCATGCCGACTCTGGAGGGTTTTTATATCCATGCAGGATTTCTTTGCCACTCGCCCTCCTGCCTACTGAGCTATTTTACTGTCTGTAATTAAACCAGAGATGTTAAAATAAAATAACTATTGAAAGATTGACCAGCTTGGAGTCCCCCTTGCTTTCTTCCTTCCAAAAGATTAAATCCTCTTGAACGTCGCTCAACCTTGGCTGCTTGAAGAGGGGTGGGCTTCAACTCCCAGGCTGGCTGGGGGATTCTGGGAGTTGAAGTCCACTCCTCTTCAAGCAGCCAAGGTTGAGAAATATTGGTTTGAGCCAGCTCCCTAAGCCAGAGAGAGTTTTGGCTTGACTTGATCAGCAAGTTGTGTATTCTAAGCCATGGTTTGCAACTTCACATGTAACCATGGTTTGCAACTTCACATGTAACCGTGGTTTGCAACTTCACATGTTCTGAGTCCATCTCATTATACTTTATATACCAAGCCCTGGTTGAGCATGCTGTGGTTTGCATTCTATGTGACTCCAGTCTTAGACCATTGTTTATTTCTAAGCTACGTCCTATAACGGAATTTCTAGCCGGCATGCAAGTTCAACTACAGTTCCCAGAATTCTTCGTGGAGCATGTCAAATCAGGCTTCCTGTTGATTGGTGGAAAGTTCTGGGCGGAGCATCGAGGCTGCCAATGGTGGGAATGGAAAGAGCTGGTGGAAACACTGCCACCTTCTGGTCAAAGCAAGGCACTTCCTTGCCACCTTGCCCAACCCCAAAATAAAAGCTCCTTTGATGTAGTTCAGCCTAGGTCCTCATTTACTGGCCGTAATTGAGACCAGGGACCAGGTCGTTAAGCAAATCCATTGGTAGGTGCAATGGGACTGCATTTGATGATCCGATTTCAGCCTTCCTTCACTTTACAGGCCCTGAAAGGTTCTAAGGATTGGTCACAAAAGTTACTTTTTTTCATCACTGTTGCGGCTGTGAGCAGTCACTAAACGAGGACTGGTTATTGTCCCCAATTATTCATACCTATTTCCTGTATTCGTACTTAGGTTTATTCCTTTGGGCGTTTTTTTTTTTGTAAAAAGTTTTTTATTTTTTTACATTTCAAAAACGTCTCTTAGTGAACAGCACGGTCCCAAGTTTTCACATTTCCATACAAATATTGGTTACATACTCATCTTTCACATTCGATTTCATATATCATTTCATATTTTCTATAGATTTTCTCAAAAATTCTTATATTCTGCAAATTTATTTTATATGTTTTCTATACCTTTCTTATTTCTTTTTATTTTAAATAGTTCTCATATCTTCGTGTTCATTATACTTTAATCTGTCACATTTGCAATTTCATGGCATATTCTTATTTCATTATTCCAAAAGTTCCATCTTAATGTAATAGTTCAAAAAGTTTCTGCTTTAATTACTAATTTGAGTGTGCCACCCCTTTATTTTATACACCATCTAGTTAACCCCTTTTTAATTCATATACTTTTGTTTATTCTTATATCTGTTATCTTGTAAGAGATTGACAAATCAAAATAAACAAAGGGGGGGGGGAACCAAAACCTGATACAGAATCCAAAACTTCGAGTGTATATAAGAGTACAAATTTGAATCAAAACGGGAGGGGGGAAACCAATTTTCTTTTGAAGTAAGAGAAAACTTATACAGGGAGACCTTAACTTACAACAGCTCATTTAGTGACTGTTCAAACTTAAGAAACGGCACTGAAAAAAAGTGACTTGCGACTGTTTTTCAGTTACAATCTTTGTCGTATCCCTAGGATCAAAAATTCAGCCACTTGGCAACTGACTCACACTTATGACCATGGCTGTTTTCCATGGGGGTTTCACGTGATCCCCTTTTGCAACCTTCTTGACAAGTGAAGCCGCATTCGCTTAATCACCGGGCTACTAACTTACCGACTGGCAGCGATTCATTTAACGACCGGGTTCAAGAAAGGTCATGACATGGGGCAAAGCCCCCTTAACAAATGTCTCCCCTTAACAACAGGAAGTTTGGGCTCGATACAAGCGACAAAGTTACAGTCATACAGTCATAAGGGGGTGGGTGAGAGGGGGTGGGTGATAAGGAGTGAGGAGAAGATTAATAGTAATAGTAGTGCAGTCTTCATAAATAATTGGACAGTGTGGAGGGAATTATTTGTTGAGCAGAGTGATGGCTTTCGGGGGAAAAACTCCCCTTGTGTCTAGTTGTTCTGGTGTGCAGGGCTCTATAGCGTCGTTTTGAGGGTGGGAGCTGAAACAGTTTATATCCAGGATGTGAGGGGTCTGTAGATCTTTTCACAGCCCTTTTTTTTCACTCATGCAGTATTATACAGGTCCTCAACTGAAGGCAGGTTGGTAGTAATTGTTTTTTCTGCCGTCCTAATTACTCTCTAGAGTCTCTGTCTGTCTTGTTGGGTTGCCGAACCAAACCAGACAGTTATACTTTTTTAAAAAAATTACAAATAGTTCTGCTACACTTTGAAGTCTTTCTATCTAAAACTTTGGTTCATGTAGCTTTTTTTGGGGGGAGCGGGGCTGCTATCCTTAGACCTATATGGACTCTGATAGTCCAATATAAAGTGTTAGAAAGTGTTTTTCCATTTCTCACAAGAGGAAGGAAATCTTTGTACCACAACAAAAGGGGGAACGTGAAGAAACAGGCTCGGATCGGAGTGAAAACTAGATTAAACTTTGGAATGAAAAAAACCCAAAACCCCAAACACGGATTGGCTTGTCCAGACAGGAGAATGTTTTTGCTCTAGGCTGGTATCTTGTTTATTCCGGAGCTGCTGGGATGGCACGGTGTGTGTGTGTGTGTGTTTGTGCCATTGGCAAGTGCCAGGATCCTCGCTCCTTTCTCTGCCCAAAAAGTGGGCAGGGAAGGGGGGTCCCTCCAAGCCCCCAACGGGCTTGACTTCTGCTCCATTCGATTTTCCCCCCGCTCCCCGTTTCCTTTCAGGCGAGCGCAGACGGGAGTTTCCTTCTGGCCTTCTCCTCTTCCTCCTCCTCCTCCTCCTCCTAGTCCAGAAATCTCACCTGGCATCATTTGCCTCCGAGATGCATCTCTGGTAGAACTGGTTCCCCTGCCCGGATTTTTATTTTATTTTATTTTTTCCAACAGGGACATGCCAACCCTTTTTTCCCTCCCCCCACCGCACCAATTTTCGCTTGGGAAAAGAAAAATACCCCTCCCCCGTGCCACAGGGGCACTTCTCCGTTCGGAGCAGAGAGAAGTTTTAAGGAGAACAAAGTTAACTTTTCACCCATCCTTTGCCCGCCTGTTTTCTTCCCTAGCCAGAAAGCTTATTTCTTTTTATTTTAAATGGCTTGTTGGGATTTGCCCAGCCAGTTAATAAAAAAGTTTCTGCTTAATTCCAATCTGAGGTGCCACCCTTTATTTTATAGAAATCTAGTTAACCCTCCTATACTTTTGTTTATTCCTCATATCTGTTATCTTGTAAGAGATTGACAAATCAAAATAAACAAAGGGGGTTGGGGGAACCAAAACCTGATACAGAATCCAAAACTTCGAGTGGATATAAGAGTACTAATTTGAATCAAAACGGGAGGGGGGGAAACCAATTTTCTTTTGAAGTAAGAGAAAACTTATACAGGGAGACCTTAACTTACAACAGCTCATTTAGTGACTGTTCAAACTTAAGAACGGCACTGAAAAAAAGTGACTTGCGACTGTTTTTCAGTTACAATCTTTGTCGTATCCCTAGGATCAAAAATTCAGCCACTTGGCAACTGACTCACACTTATGACCATGGCTGTTTTCCATGGGGGGTTTTCACGTGATCCCCTTTGCAACTTTCTTGACAAGTGAAGCCGCATTCGCTTAATCACCGGGCTACTAACTTACCGACTGGCAGCGATTCATTTAACGACTGGGTTCAAGAAAGGTCATGACATGGGGCAAAGCCCCCTTAACAAATGTCTCCCCTTAACAACAGGAAGCTTGGGCTCGATGGTGGTTGTACGTCGAGGACTTACCTGTACAGGCAAATATTTTGGGTTTTCTCCCCCCGCTTTTTTTTCCTGGGGAGGGGGACAACCCAGAAACATGCCTCAATAAGAGTGGTGTAAAAATGTCCCAATAAAGAGGAACCCAGACAAACCACAATCAATCATTGTTACTTTAGGATTCAGAGGTTTATTTCATGAGCCTTTTGAAACATGAGTAGCCAGCATAACACAATTTACGGCGTACAACGTACAGGATTAGATAGATAGATAGATAGATAGATAGATAGATAGATAGATAGATAGATAGATAGATAGATAGATAGATAGACAGACAGACAGACAGACAGACAGACAGATGAGAGAGCAGGAGATGGATAGATAGATAGATAGATAGATAGATAGATAGATAGATAGATAGATAGACAGACAGACAGACTGACTGACTGACTGACTGACTGACTGACTGACTGACTTCTTGATTGGCCAAGTGTGATTGGACACACAAGGAATTTGTCTTGGTGCATATAGTCTCAGTGTACATAAAAGGAAAGATACATTCGTCAAGAGTCAAAAATCAGGTACAACACTCAATAATAGTCATAGGGTACAATAAGCAATTGAATCATACTAGGAAACAGTCAATATAAACCGTAAGGATACAAGCGACAAAGTTACAGTCAGACAGTCACAAGTGGGAGGAGACGGGTGATAAGGAGTGAGGAGAAGATTAATAGTAATAGTAGTGCAGACTTAGTAAATAGTTGGACAGTGTTGAGGGAATTATTTGTTGAGCAGAGTGATGGCGTTCAGGGAAAAAACTCCCCTTGTGTCTAGTTGTTCTGGTGTGCAGGGCTCTATTGCGTCGTTTTGAGGGTGGGAGCTGAAACAGTTTATATCCAGGATGTGAGGGGTCTGTAGATATTTTCACAGCCCTTTTTTTTCACTCATGCAGAATACAGGTCCTCAACTGAAGGCAGGTTGGTAGTAATTGTTTTTCTGCCGTCCTAATTACTCTCTAGAGTCTCTGTCTGTCTTGTTGGGTTGCAGAACCAAACCAGACAGTTATACTTTTTTAAAATTACAAATAGTTCTGCTACACTTTGAAGTCTTTCTATCTAAAACTTTGGTTCATGTAGCTTTTTGGGGGGAGCCTGGCTGTTATCCTTAGACCTATATGGACTCCGATAGTCCAATATAAACTATTTTTCCGTTTCTCACAAGAGGAAGGAAATCTTTGTACCACAACAAAAGGGGGAACGTGAAGAAACAGGCTCAGATCCGAGTGAAAACTAGATTAAACTTTGGAATGAAAAAAAAAAAAAACCCAAACACGGATTGGCTTGTCCAGACAGGAGAATGTTTTTGCTCTAGGCTGGTATCTTGTTTATTCCGGAGCTGCTGGGATGGCACGGTGTGTGTGTGTGTGTGTGTGTTTGTGCCATTGGCAAGTGCCAGGATCCTCGCTCCTTTCTCTGCCCAAAAAGTGGGCAGGGAAGGGGGTCCCTCCAAGCCCCCAACGGGCTTGACTTCTGCTCCATTCAATTACCCCCGCCCCCCGTTTCCTTTCAGGCGAGCGCAGACGGGAGTTTCCTTCTGGCCTCCTCCTCTTCCTCCTCCTCCTCCTAGTCCAGAAATCTCACCTGGGCATCATTTGCCTCCGAGATGCATCTCTGGTGGAACTGGTTCCCCAGCCCGGATTTTTATTTTATTTTATTTTTTCCAACAGGGACATCCCAACCCTTTTTTTCCCCTCCCCCACCGCACCAATTTTCGCTTGGGAAAAAGAAAAATACCCCTCCTGTGCCACGGGGCACTTCTCCGTTCAGAGCAGAGAGAAGTTTTAAAGAGAACAAAGTTAACTTTTCACCCATCCTTTGCCCGCCTGTTTTTCTTCCCTAGCCAGAAAGTGGCTTGTTGGGATTTGCCCAGCCAGCTAAGAGTTAATTCCATCTCGGGGGATAAGCGGGGGGGCTTCAGAAAAAGACCCTCCTCTTTGTTTTCGCAAGAGAGGGGGGTTTCTCCCCCCCCAGTAGCAAATCCCCATTGAATCCCACCTGCCTCCTTTACCCCCCACAACAAAGGGGGCTTTATGTGGGCTGCAGAAAAGAGGGGCTGAGCTAGCAAAGGCCAGGCGGCCTGGTGGGCCTTAAACAAACAGAGAAGAGAGCTGGCCCTGGGGTGGGAGGAGGGGGGAGCTCGGCCCCCTTGGGATGATCTCTTTGCAAGATGACAAGGGACCCACTTTGCAGGGGGATCAGACATCTCCTCTGGCAGCTAGAATATCTAGGATTTCCTCTATTTATCTATCTATCTATCTATTTCTGATGTCCAAAGTTTGGAAAAAGAAAGGGAAAAAAAGAAAACCTGGAGTAGGACTAATTTTCAGAAGAACGGGCTCCAAATCTTTTGCACTTTGCTATTTTTGGGCCACAAAATAGACAGGTAGGTAGGTAGGATAGATAGGATAGATAGATAGATAGATAGATAGGTAGGTAGGTAGATAAGTAGATAGGTAGATAAAAGTTTTAAAGTTGATGGACTGGGCTTGGAGAACACAGCTTAGATCGGGGCTCTCCGACTTTGGCCATTTTAAGGCTTGTGGACTTCAACTCCCAGAATTCCTCAGCCAGCATGACTGGGGAATTCTCAGAGTTGAAGACCACCAGTTGTAAGTTGCCTTACAGGGCTCCCCAAACTTGGCCGCTGTAAGAATTCTGGGAGTTGAAGTCCACAAGTCTTAAAGTGGCCAAGTTTGGAGACCTCTAATCCAGGGGTCTCCAATCTTGGCCATTTTAAGCCTGGCAGACTTCAGCTCCCAGAATACCCCAGCTGGGAGGGATTCTGGGAGTTGAAGTCCACCTGGCTTAAAGTGGCCAAGGTTGGAGACCCCTGCTTAACCTACCTGGTGGAATTGCGGGGAGGGGTTTGCTAGTCTCCCTGGGGCTCCCAGCGTAGCCCATCCGTCACTCCGACCCATTTCTCCCTTAGTTACAGCAAAGTTGACCTCTGCTAGGGTTCGTCGTACCTCGAGGACTCCCTGTACCTGAATCAGCCAGGTGTTTTTCCTTTCATGTTTTCATTCATCTACCTGGTACAGGTGAAGGGGGGGGAGGGAGTCTGGTGTCCCTTACCCCCCCAAGGAGTGGAGGAGGGACTCCCAGCCCGGCCTTTGCCATCTCGGGATGCCCGCAACCCCCGCTGCTCCCCCCCCCCGCCACCTCCAGCCCCGCCGGCAGGGGACGATGGGAGTTGTCGTCCCACCCCTTCTCCAGGAGCCTGCCAAGCAGGGAGAGGCGGCCGGCGGCCTCCGCACGTGCTCCCGGCCGGGGTGGGGCAGGCAAGGCTGGGGAGGGGAAGAGGAGGAGGAGGGAGGAGGAAGGGGGGGCACCGGCCCCGCCTCCCGCGGCTGGCAGCCTGGCAGAGCCCCAGCGCCCGTCCCGTCGAGCAGCCGCCTCCTCCGCTTTATGCCCCGCGATCGGGCGGCCCAGGAGGGCTGCCTCGCCGGCTCCGGCCAGGAGGAGGAAGAGGAGGAGGAAGAGGAAGGCTCGCCCGGCCGCCACCATGAGGCTGCGCCCGCGCGGGATCCTCCGCTGCGCCCCGGCGATGCTGCTGCTGCTGCTCCTGCTCCCTGCGCGACTCCAGGTGAGCGACCGACCCGACCGGGCTGGGGGAGAACTAAGCAGGAGTCAGGAGGCCCATGCGCGACTCCCGGCCCCATGGTCCACTCCACTGCCGCCGGCGCAAAAGGGCGCACCCCGAATGCGCTGCGCCTCTGCAGCCGGGAGACCCAGCGAGGCGCAGCTGGACGCTTTGGAGACCCGGAGAGTTTTCCCCAGCTGGGCAGCCCACGCCGTCTCTCGCCCTTTTTCCACGCCAGGGTCGCTACTCCTCCTCATTTACTCCCCCCCTCCGCAAAGGAAAGCTGAGGGAGAATTTCTCTCCGACCCCTCCCCGCGTAACTTCTCAGAAGTCCTGGGAGGAGCGGAACGACCCGCTTGGAACCCCGGTTTGTTTGGGGGGGCTCGGCTAAAAGAGGGTTGAATCGTTTGCGAGGTGCCAGTCCGGAGTTCGGCCACTTTGGACCACGCCAGAAAGTCCTGGCAAGGCTACAAGACGTGGAGGAGGAGGAGGAGGAGGGGGGGCTTAATTCGGGATTCGCAAGCTTCCTTTTCTTCCTCGCCCTGGACCTGTAATAGATCCGAAGTAGACTGGGTTGTTTCTCTGTGTTTCTCATACAATCTATGTGGGAATATGCATAATTTTATATTTATTCTGTCATGTTCATGTAGTGTATATTGGAGGTAGTGACCCTTTGAGAGCTTGTGCAACGAAATTTCATTTTAACGTATGCCGATTAGTGTACTTTCAAAGCGACAATAAAGTTATAATCCATCCATCCATCCATCCAGGTTCACATCCAAATAGAAATAGAAATAGAAGGCAGAATAAAAATAGAATCATAGTAATAAATTTATCCATTCTTCTCTCCATTTGTATCCGTCGATCATCTATATCCATCCATCCATCCATCCAAATAGAAATAGTAGAAGTAGAAATAGAAATAACAGGCAGAATAAAAATAGAATCTAGTAATAAATTTCTCCATTTGTATCTATCTATCTATCTATCTATCTATCTATCTATCTATCTATCTATCTATCTATCTATCTATCTATCTATCTACCTACCTATCTATCTATCTATCTACCTATCTATCTCTATTTGTGTATTGTGCGAATGCAGCCGCTGAGCAGCTCCCGGTTTCCACAAACGGGCAGCCTCGAAATTCTCCGAGTTTGCTTGCTCTGCCTCCCGAAATAATATTTGATTTTTATTTGATTTATTAAACTCTGGCGGTTCTTTCAGTCCGAAGCCATGGCTGCTCCCCCAAACTCTTGCGTTATGCACCCCCCCACCCCAGATCAACCCTAAAATTTTAGGGGATCCTCTCTGGGGGAGATCATGATTACAGAACACCTGGTGCAGGTGTGGGTGGGCATTGCAGCCCCCCCTGCCTTGCAGCTGTGCAGGGTGTGTGTGTGTGTGTTTTCCCAGGGGTCCTAACCGTAAACCTCCTAAAAAGGGGGCCCCTAGAGACCCATTTTCCTCCCCACCTCTCTCCCCCCCCCACAAAAAAGGCAGGAGTTTTACAGCTGTACTGAAACTCAGTGACCTCCCGTCTTTCTCCCTGGGGGGGACGGGAAGGTGTGGCCCTCACTTAGTTTCTCAGTCCAAGCAAGCACACATGGCGGGGGGGAGGGGGTGGCCCTTTGGCAGCTGATGGGCCCCACCCCAGGAACAGCTGTCTTTCCAGATGCAGGGGGGGAGGGAAGAGCCACTCCCCCTTCTGGAGATAAGGATGCCTGGGACCCTGATATTCAAACTCTGTGGAAGCTTCAAAGGTTGGGTTTAAAGTAGGGGAATCTAACCTGGGTCCCTTTAAGACCTTGTGGATTTCAACTCCCAGAATTCCCCAGGTGGCGATTTCTTTGTGTGTGTGTGTGTGTGTGTGTGTGTGTGTGTTTTCTTCCTTTTATCCTTAATTCCTTTCTGTCTCTCTTCCTCTCTTTCCTCCCCTTTCTTTCTGTTTCTCATTTTCTTTGTTTCTCCTTCTTCTCATTCCCTTCTCTTCCCTTCCTCCCTCTCTTCTCCTTCCTCCCTCCATTCCTCTTTTTTCTTCTTTCTTTTCTTTCTGTCTGCCTGTTTTCCTGTCTTTACCTACCTTCCTTCCTTCCTTCCTTCCTTCCTTCCTTCCTTCCTTCCTCCCTATTCCCATCTCCTTCCTTCATCTTTTCCTTCTTTTTGGCTTTTTATTGTGTTTATTTTGAAGTATTTTTTTTTCTTACACGTGGTTCTGAATCACTCTGGAATAGATCAGCATAAAAAAGTAATCAATCAATTAATCAATCAAACTCTTTCTCTAAATGAAAATGGATGTACGGGATGTATGCGTGCATCACTCTGGAACGCCTGAAGCAATTTCCACCTAACTTGGTACACAGATGACCAAAAAACAAATACTGTGGGGTTAAGACGCCCCTAACACCCCTCGGGGTGTGTGTGTGTCCCTTAAAACGGCTTCTACTGTACAGCACAATGGAGTTGCCATGGTAACAGCTTCACAGGGTAATGGCTTCACAGTACTCCACAAAGGGGCTCCCTCTGGTAAGGGGCCCTCAGCCCTCCAAGGAAACATCAGGCGATTGGCCAAGTGCAATCAAACGCTACAAAAATGAAACACCCGCGCAGACAAGAAACTCCCGAGAAGAGGAATAGACCAGGGGTCGCCAACCTTTTGGACCTCAGGGACCACCAAACTCATAATTTTAAATCCCAGGGACCACGAACCGGTTCTGTGGGCATGGCCTAATTTGTGGGTGTGGCTTAGTGGTCATGTGACTGGCTGGGCATGGCTCGTATGTAAATATTATAAATATTTATATAAATATTGAAATTTTTATATAAAAAAGAGCAACTTTTACCCCAAATCAGGCAAAGCAGGCAGGCAGATTAAGTTGCTCACAGAATCACAGATTCATTCAGAGATCTATCTATCTGCCATCGGCTAGCTCAGTCTGTCACATAAAATTAGTTTGCAAGCGAACTCATAAAATTAACTCACAACACACCATGTATGTAAATGTTGAATTTTTTATGAAAAAAAGAGCAACTTTACCCAAAATCAGGCAAAGCAGGGAGGCAGATTGAGTTGCTCACAGAATCACAGATTCACTGAGAGATCTGTGTTTCTGCCATCGGCTACCTGAGTCTGCACTGAATAATAGAAGCTTCAGGTTCAGCTCTGCTTTTAGATTAGCTAGAAGGCAAGAAATTCAACAATTTCCTGTTTTCTAGCTAATCTAAATCTCCCGCACAGCAGAACACCTGATGGTCGGAAAAAGGAAAAATAGCAATTTAGCAGGCAAGTTTGCCGGGTAAGGAGTGAGTGGGCAGGGAGGGTTCCCGCGGGCCATGTCGGCAGCGCAGCCTTGTGTTTTTGCGCAGCCTGGATTAATTGCTTTGTGGGGGTGCTCTGGGGCTGAGATTCCTCTGCGGACCACCAAAGTTTTCTCACGGCCCACCAGTGGGCCCACTGGTTGTCGACCTCTGGAATAGAAGACGTGCAATGCTGAGCCAATAAGTTACGACATCTAGAGCTTCAGAGACAGTACAACAGCGTGAGTCCCGACTACAGTATTTCCCTGTCTAATACAGGATGATTGGGATAAATAAATACCCGGCTGGGCCACGCCAGGTTATCAGCTAGTCATTTAATAAACTCTGGGCAAAAAGCCACTGGGAAACTTCAACTGACATTATTCTAATTTGTCTGCCTAATTGCTTTATTGCTTTTAACCTTCTAATTGTTTTTCCCCTCTTATTGACGATGTCGTAAGAAACCTAATCATGAGACAGGCGGCCTATAAATTGAATGAATAAATACCTTTTAATAAGTAAGTTTTAACGAATAAATTTGAATGCATTCATTCAATACATTTTATGCATACGATACATTCAATAAATTTTCATAAGTAAATTGTAAATAAGTAAATTGAATCAATGCATCGAATAAATAAATACATTTTGATAATCAATTCGATAAATCGATGAACTGAATAAATACATTTTGATAAATTAATGAATTCAATAAATCAATGAATAAATGTAATAAATAAACCTATTGAATAAATAAAACACCTTCCCAAGGGTGGGGATGAGCCCCTTTCCTACAAAGAAAGGGGCACCCCCTGATTGTAGCCACACCGGAACAGAGTTTGACGGGGGCGGGGAGGGCACCAGGTTGGAGATGGAGATTCTCCTCCGGTCCTCCTTCATCTCTCGCGCCGCTCACCAGCTCAGCACCCGCTCTGTTCTCCCCCCCTTCAGGTCTCGGGGGCCAAAGGCGTGGTTGAGCTGCAGGTCTCCTTGGCACGGAACGAGAAGGGCGTCCTGGCGGATGGACGGTGCTGCCGTGGAGGGCAGGAGCCACCATGCCCTGTGGCCGAGCCGTGCCACACCTTCTTCAGGGTCTGCCTCAAGGAATACCAGCTGCGGGCACAGCCGGGGGGGCCTTGCGTGCTGGGGGCCGCCAGCACTCCTGTTTTGGGGGGCAACGTCTTCTCGGCTCCCCTCCAGAAGCTCTCGGACCAGGACGGGACAATCATCATCCCTTTTGACTTTGCCTGGCCGGTAAGTGGCTTGTTTTTATCCTTGTTTGAGGGGTAGCAGAAGCGTCAAATATAAGATTGATCACAACTCTAGGTCTGGCCCAGAGGTGGGATTCAATTCAGTTCTAAAACAATTTTATTTGGGTTTTCACACACAAAAAAGAAAAATAAAGCATCTTTTTTAGTGAGCAGCATGGTTCCAGGTTTTCACATCTCACACTGATATCATCTCAGTTACATATTCATCTTTCATATTCAATTTCATATCACTACTTTATATATTCTTTATTATTTTCCCCCTCAAATACTTCCCTCAGGCTTATTTTATAGCTTTCTCATTCATTTCTAAATCTATTACATATCCTTTTCAAAATGTTCATAATAATTATACTCTGGTTTTCCCTCCACCCCTCTGGGTGTATCGCAATTCATATCCTCCAATGGGACACCTCCATAGCCCAGAGTCATCAGTCGGGCTCTCCAGTTAAAATTTTTAATTACTATCTTTGAAAAACTATTTATGGAATGCACTTTCGATTTACAAGCTGCCGCACTGCTCCCCCTTCCCTTTCTGTTGGCAACTCTAAAAAGACCAAGAGAAATATTTTATGAGTTGACATTAAGTTTGAACGATCATTAAATGAATGGTTGCAAGTCGAGAACCAGCTTTAGCAGGTTGCGTGAATGCAGCTATGAGGAACCTGTTGGACAGCATCCAGTTTTGGAACCACTTTGTGAATTTTTCCAGCTGGATCTACAACTGGGGAAGTGGGGGGGGGTGTCCCCTCTGGAACAGCGGAATAGGCAGATAGGCAGCAGGCCGACAAACCCCAGACCAAGTGTGAGATCCCGGATCCTTCTCCTGACCAGGCAGATTCCTCCCCCAGGATCTCCAGAGATCTGTCCCTGCAGTCTGATCTTTCTCCCAAAGAACCGGGAGAGATCCGAAGGACGGAAGCCATGCCGCTGCATTCATGCCAATTGGCAAGGTTCGGGGGTTTCACAGCATCCCTTGTTACGTCTCAGAGCTCTGTGGACTCTGGAAGAAGACATACTATCCCCTTTCGGGCTGCTTGTCGTCAAACACCTGAATTTTGATCTCCTGAGCATGGAGATACTGCCGCAGAGTCTGTCAGGGCGTGGACCGGTTGCTTTTAAGTCACTTTTCCCAGCGCCGTTGTCACTTCGGCCGCTGAACGAATGACTTCAGGTCGAGGCACCTACCTGTTTCAAGAGGCATCTCTGCGAAACCTGGAAGAAGGGCTGGCTCACTTAACAACCGGCTTGCTTGGCAGTGAAAATTCTGGTTCCAGTTGTGGTCATACATCGAAAATGACCCGTAAAGCTGCATCCCAAGAAAGCCCCAAATTACCCAGGTTGAGAAATGCTGAACTGGAACTTGCAGATTGGAAAAAGCAACAGAGAAGATCTGTAAAGATTCTCCGTCTGCCAAATCATGGCTGTCCTGAAAGTGCTATTTTTGGGAGGGTAGGCAGTTGGACTTCCTTGTTTTTGTTTTTGTTTTCCTTTGAAGATGTTTCACTTCTCATCCAAAGAAGCTTCTTCGGCTCTGACTGGATGGTGGGGAACGGAAGGGTTGATACTCCTTGCAGACAGCTGGTCATTTGCATCCTTTGAGAGGGTCATTGAGGCCACTTGCGGGGGGAAGCACCTTCGGGACAACCATGACCTGGATGACTAAGAATCTCTGCGGACTTTTAGCTCTGCAATTTGGGATGAAGACCGTTTGAATGGCGTGGGAGTAGGAACGGATTTCCAGAGGGAAAATGGAGGACACAGACAAACCTCCAAGTGGCCTCAATGACCCTCTCAAAAGGGTGCAAAGGACCAGCTGTCTGCAAGCCAGGCGTATAAATCCTCCCGTTTCCCTGTTCCCCTGGGTCAGTAAAACCCAGATTGGACCCAGACGGTTGGGGGCCGGTAGGAAAACCGCTTAGAAAGGGATGGAAAGTCCTGTGAAGTGGCATATAAGTCGAAGGGCTACTGCTATTCCAGCTCTTTTCTGATGGAGTTTCTGCCCATCGGAGGCTGTCAGTAGGAGAAGAAAAAGCGTCTTATTTTTTTAAAGAAAAGAAAAGAATCTGTTGTTTTTTTAAAAAAACAACTTATCTATGTTGATCCCACTAATTCCCACCTGAAGGATCACTGGGTGGGATGGGGAGAGGTGTTTGGTTTGTTACAAACCGGAGCTGGTTCTGTTCTGGGAGGCTGCCTTGAAAAACCGAGCGAGCGGCGGCTACTTGGTTTCTGGCCGCAGGTCCTGGGAAAGGTCATTGAGCCTGGATGACCTCTGACCTTTGGGGCTGTTCTGAAATGCCTTCCCCTCTCCCCAAGGGATTGTCTGCCCAGGGAAGCGGCTGTTCGGACGAGACCCTCAAGATCCTGCTTTGAGTGAATGTCCCTCCCTCTCTCTTTCTTTCTCTCTCTGTGTCTCTCTCTGTTTCTCTCTCTCTCTCTCTCTGTCTTTCCCTATCTCTCCCTCCCTCCCTCCTTCCCCCCTCTCTGTCTGTCTGTCTGTCTGCCTCTCCCTTCCTCCCTCTCTGTCTCTCTCCCTCTCTCTGTGTGTGTCTTTCCCTGTCTCTCCCTCCCTCCCTCCCTTTCTGTCTCTGTCTGTCTCTCTCTTCCCCCCTCTCTCTGTCTCTCTGTCTCTCTCTCTCTCTCTCTCTCTCACACACACACACACACACACACACACACACACAGGTCGATGCTGCTTGGATCCAGACATCAGTGGGATTTCCGCAGTGGTGAGATTCTACCAATTTCCCAACTGGTTCAGTGATTGCACACTTTGCGCGTGCATTGTGCACCTAGCACGCGTGTGCACGCAGCTTTCCAAAGCCCAGCTGAGGCTCTGCCGTGCCAATCGGCGGAGGGGATAAAGAACAGGAAAGCACAGAAGTGGGTGGGAGGGCTGATCCTGCACTTTTCTCTTTTCTCCTCTCAGCTGATTGTTGGAGCTTTTTTTTTTTACTACCGGTTCAGAGGAACCGGTCTGAACCGGTAGCATTTCACCACTGGATGTCTGGCGTATCAATGTAATCAATAAATTTAATCAATGAAGAAAAGTTATCTGGAGAGAAGCCAGCGACAGGTTAACATCTCAAACTGCCTTCTGAACTGCATCTTTGATGTCCCCATAATTGCCCTGACGAAGCACAGCGCTGGGGCATTGTGGGAAATTCCTTGCTCAACCAATAGGAAAACAGAGCAGCCCCGCCACATGCTAAGAAAACTTTGGTTGGCTCGGTGGGTTGAGCCAATGCCACCAATGTGGTTAGCTTGTGGTTTGGGGGAATTGCACAAAACCTGGGTAACTGGAGGAGTGGGTGGGAAACGGAGCAAACTGGTTTAGTCAGAGCAGCGGACAAGCAGAGATTCAGGGTTTGGAGAGTTTAAAAGGAGCCCCCAGAGCTGCAGGTTCTTTGAAATGAATCACTGGTCTTCCTGGAAAAGAGACGAAGTGGCCTCCCCTTTCGAGGCTTCAGGTGCGGCCTATTTTTCTTACTTTCGGTAGCCTCCAATGTTGATGCTCAGTATTCCCCATCCTTATCCAGTTTAGCCTTTAGCAGGCATGGGTTTTGTAGTTGTAGACCTCTAACGATGCCATGGAGGCTGTACTTATATCGCTAACCCTCCCTTCGGCTGTGGATGAAGGCCTCTGGCAGTGTTTGTCAACGTTGGTAACTTTACCAAGTTTAGTAACTTGGTAAACTTTACCAAGTTTATCAAGGAAGACCTGTGGACTCCCAACTCCCAGAATTCCTGGCTGGCTGGGGAATTCTGGGAATTAAAGTCCACCCAACTTAAAGTTGCCAAGGTTCTGGGGTGCTTTGAGGAACCTACCTGAGTAGCCAATTAATCCGCCTTTAGTTGGTGCTCCAGATGGGATTAAACCCAAGGTGTTTCTCACTATCTTTGCTTTCTTTGCCACAATCATCTCACTTTTTTTTTGCATTATTATTATTAAATTAATTAATTTTTTTGCATCCAGTTCAGCCGGGTGGAAGTCCGGCTTTGATATGCTAGCAAGGATTTCGTTCTCGTTCAGTCGGTTTGCGCAGAACGGAGCACAGAAGTGGGAGAGTTGCTGGGGGGTGGGGGTGGGGGTGGGGCCACGTAGGCCACGTAGGTTCCCAGATGTTCAGGCCAGGGACGTGTTGATGAACTTCTGCCTTGTCCCTTCTAGCGCTCGTACTCGCTGGTTCTGGAGGCCTGGGATGCTGTCAATGCCAGTGATGTCACCAGCCCAGGTAAGGGATCCCTTTTCTCCCCCGTGCTGGATACAGATGGTGGGTGCAAGGTAGGAAGGGGTGGGATGTTCGGACACATCTGGAATTTTGCGTTCCACTTCTGGAACTGGTATGTACCTCTCCTTTGGGAACCGAGATCGAGGCGAAAGAGCAGGTGGCCAGTCGGTGTGCCTTTTTCTTTCTTTTTTTTCGTTGCGAAGTGGCTCAACTAGTTGTTACTGCCTAGGAAAGATTGGAAGGAAATAATGTTGTAGCTCTGGGCTTTTTACTTCTGCTTTCAGCTACATTCCTGATCACTCAACCCTGAACTAGTCACTAGCCTCTGGCCTGTGAAAACTGGAACTTCCATGGAGAGAGGCACTCTTCCTTAAAGTAGCTCTTGCCTGGAATAAGCAGGAAGAGAGGCCTCATTTATGGATTTCCAGGGGTGAGGGCAGCGGCACCTACAGGGGGTACGGAGGAGCGGGTAAATGAGTTTAAACTTTCATCCCTGTTGCAGTGGCAGGCGGTGCGCCAGCCTCTTTGTGGACTAGTAACTTGTGCTCCTTTCCAGCTCTGACCCGGGCACTCAAGGATGAACCAAATGCTTGCGAGTATCGATAATGTAGAGTTTATTGTAGTAGAGTTTATTGTGATATAAAATACAGGTGAAAAGGAAAACGGGAAAAAAGGAAGGGACGCAGTGTGAAAAGAAACAGAGTAAAAAAAAAAAACGCAGTGATTTTTCTTTTTACTTTATTCAGGGCAGTAAAACGCAAAACAATAGATCCAACCTCAGCTGTTCGCTTTGCACTTCCAGGAAATAGAAGCCATTTCTATAATAACCAAGTTAATCTAGTCCTCCAAAACCTAAAATCAAAACTTAATTTCGTTTTCTGTTTCGAGCGTAAAGTCCAGAAGCGATTTCCAAATGCAAATAAAACTAGATAAGGCCTTCTCTTTAATTAAAAAATTAACTCTGCGCTTTCCGCACAACAACCATCCCTTTTCCCAGCCATTCTTCCATTTTGGGAATGGACGGCTCCGTCTATTTACCCACGTAATAAAATTCTTGCATCTGTCAACATCGATGATAAAACAAGTTCCAAGTTTCGGACTGTTGAGGAACTTTTTGAATTGCATTGAATATGTCAGTTTTGTACCGGTGAGGTCCTTGGTGCTCCTGGAGCCGGGATGTTTTCTTGCAGATATTTCATGACTCAACTCGGTAATAATCAGTGCTAGAAGGGAGTGGGTTTGTGGAGAGGAAGAGGAGGAGAAGGAGAAGAAGGAGAAAGAGAAGGACTGTGGCGTCCTTGGTGCTCTCTGAGCTTGTTGGTTTTCTTGTAGATGTTTCATGACCAAACCTAGGGAACATTATCAGTGCTAGAAGTGAAGGAGGTTTGCAGAGGAAGGGAGGAGGAGGAGGAGGAGGAGGAGAAGGAGAAGGAGAAGGAGAAGGAGAAGGAGGACTGTGGCGTCCTTGGTGCTCTCTGAGCTTGTTGGTTTTCTTGTAGATGTTTCATGACCAAACTAGGGCTAGAACTGAAGGAGGTTTGCAAAGGAAGGAAGGAGGAGGAGGACGAGGAGGACGAGGAGGACGAGGACGAGGACTGTGGGGTTCTTGGTGCTCCCTGAGCTGGGTTGTTTTCTTGCAGATGTTTCATGACCAAACTAGGGAATATTATGAGTGCTAGAAGGGAGTGGGATTTGTGAGAAGAGGAGGAGGAGGAGGAGGAGGAGGAGGAGGAGGAGGAGATGATGACAACGACTGTGGGGCCCTTGATGGTGTCTGAGCTTGGTGGTTTTCTTGCAGACATTTCATTACCCAGCTGAGGTGTTGTGGTCTTTTTTGCTTCCTTTTTCATTGTCTCTTTTGAAGGGCGTGTAAATGTTGTACGTCTCTGTGTGCCTGTTGATGGCTGATTTGTCTGAATGCCGACCTTCCAGAAATGTTCCAGTGTTCTTGAACTTAATTGGTCCAGGTTGCTCACAGTTTCCCAGTTGAAACTATGGTGATGTTTTTGTCCGCGTGTTGTCCAGTTAAGGGGTTTTCATCCCAACCGCTACTTGGTGTTCACGGATGCGCTCTGCAAATCTTCTGTCTCGTAGCGACTGTTGCAGTCCTCACTCTTGAATGTTGCGGACGCCTCCCGCTTTTTCTCCTGGGGCCGCTGGGTCTTTGGGTTTTGTGTGCCTCCCACCAGATGTGGGCTGGTGATGGAGAACAGGACCCTCCACCTTCGTCTTCCTCCCCTTCTTTGGCAGGCTCAGGGCAGCTGATCGAGCGGTTGATCCGTTCGGGCATGGTGAACCCAGGCGAAGGCTGGCAGCATTTAGGGCATCACGGGCGCAGCGCCCTGCTGGAGTGCCGGCTGCGAGTGCGCTGCCATGAGCACTACTACGGGCCCTCGTGCAACCTGCTCTGCAGGCCCCGTGATGACTTCTTCGGGCACCACAGCTGCGACGCGGCCGGGAACAAGGTCTGTCTCGACGGCTGGACAGGGAACAAGTGCCAACGGGGTATGTCTGGGGCTGGCGGGCTGGCACGGGGCAGGGCAGGGCGAGGAAAAAGGGTCTAGAAAAAGGCAAGCTATCCCATTGCCCTGCAGCTCCTCCTACACTGTGGTTGTACTCAGGGGTGGGATTTTACCAATTCACACCGATTCGCTAGAACCGGTTGTTAACAGTCTAAGCAGTTTGGAGAACTGGTTGTTAGAAGAATTTACTGGCCTAATCCTGTAAGGAAGGCAGGAAGGAAACATTCTGGTGTTGCTTACAGAAACTGCCTCTCCGTTAACCCTTATTACATTCTTGGCAGGACTAGACTTCCTGTCTTAGGAACTTCTCTGGAGTTTTTTTTCCCTCCTTTGCTGGTCCTTTGCTTGTGTGGAGTGACCATTCAAAGTTACAATGGCACTGAAAAAAGTGACTTATGACCCTTTTTCACACTTACGACTGTTGCAGCATCCCCACGGTCACGAGAGGTCGGGCGAGGAGAGGCGTGCCTCGATGTGAGTGATATTGAATTGGCCACGCCCAGCCAATAACATGACCACCAAGCCATGCCCACCACCTAACCCACGCCCACAGAACTGGTTGTTAAAAATTTGAATCCCACCCCTGGTTGTACTGGCCCAATTCCCCCCTCCCAGAAAGTGTTTTGGGTGTGTGTGTGTGTGTGTGTGTGTGTGTCACAAAAAACAAGATGGACGCAAGCAAAAAAAAGCCAAATGGTGGACATTTTTCTGGGGCGGGAAGCAGACAAACAGATCAAAACGATGGACGTAACTGCATCCCCAAACCCCACCTGGGCTTCTATATGTCACCTGTGCATTTAAAAGGGGTTGGACTTCATCACATGTTCCCAGCTGCCATCTTGATTTTTTTTTTGACACCTGTCTGTAGGATGTCTCTATGTTTTGCTCTTCTGGAGATGCCGGAATCTGATATTCCACCTCAAAAACAGAAAGGAGCACCTGAGGCTCAGCCCTCCTTCCTTAACCTTTATCTTACCTGTAGCCAGGTGGACCAACCCCTCTCCCTTCTCCACGCACCTAGTGATGCAAAATCAATTGTTCTCTGCATCCTTTCTGTCCTTCCCACGAACACCAAAACAAGGACATTCCTCCCTGGTGAAAATCCGTCAGCCAAATCCCCTCCCCTTAGCTCCCTCCTTGCCAGCCCTTTGAGGTAGGCCAGCACCCTAACCGCGGTATCCAAAGGATCATTCTGATGCGCCCCCAAAGAAAAGGGGGCAGCCGTGTCCTTGCAGCAGCTTTTAAGACCCAGTCCAGAGCCTCGCCTGATGGCGCAACCTTCTCCTTGTGGTCTCTTGCAGCTGTTTGTCGCCAGGGGTGCCACAAAACGCACGGGTTTTGCGAGGAACCTGGCGAGTGCAGGTGAGGAGTTAGCAGGTGGGAGGGGATTCTGGGTCAGGGTGGGGCTGTTGGGAGTTTCGGGAGAGCCACTAGCTAAGATTCTGTGCAGTTTGGAGGACCCCAAATCCCACTCCTGGCTGGCCCGCCCACCCTGCCCCGCCCCTCCCAGGAGTCCCCACCTTTTGGATGCAGGTAAGTGCAGGGCACGGACGGAGGGCCCAACCCAGCCCATACTTACCCTCAACTGCAGCCTCTGTGAAGAAAACAGCTGAGTCGTGCCCCCGTCGGAATCTGATTCAGAGGGGGAGGCTGAGCAGCTGACAGGGAGCGGGAGTGTGGCTCCGTTGGCTGTGGAAGAAACTGGGGAAGGGCCAAGACCGGCTGGGCAGAGCAGGGGAGAGGTAGAACAAGGGAGAGGGAGTTCAGAGGAAGAAACAGGCCCACCCCCTCTTCATCCTAGGGCACACAGGAAGGAACAGAGAAGGGAGCAACATGAGTTGCATGGCTTACGGGGGAGGAAAGGGCCCTGATTCCCTTCATTAGCTGCAGCTGGGAACACGGTCTTTAAAAAGGGAAGTTGCACGCAGCAAGCTGTTGGGAGCAAATTGTGAATCCCAACCCTGATCAAGGGTCCCCAACCTTGGCAACTTGAAGACTTTCAACTCCCAGTATTCTCCACCTGGAGAGAGGTTGTTCTGAGGACCGGAGGAGGGGGGGTGTGGTTTTACGTGCGGCCTGCACCCCACGGGATGGGGCTTCGCTGGTTTGCACAGGCTGGTTTCAGGTATGCTGCCCCCCCCTCCCCCGGTGCCAGTCCATGGACCAGGAGTTGGGGACCCTGTCCTACAGGATCAGATGGGGGCAGGCCTGACCTAGCTGCTCCCCCTCCTCATTTTCTAGGCCATTTGCTGTGCAGTAACCCCTCCTCCCTTCTCAGGTGCCATTACGGCTGGACGGGGCCCCATTGTGACCAATGCCTCCTCTTCCCCGGTTGCGTCCACGGGAGCTGCACCGTGCCCTGGAAGTGTGACTGCGAGACCAACTGGGGTGGCCTTCTGTGCGACAAGGGTGAGTTCCCCACCCCCTCTGGGCTTGCTCAGGGGGTCCTTACGTTGAGATGGGAAGAAAGGAGGCAGCGAAGACCCTCCACCAAGAGCCAAAAATTCTTGGCAAGTCCTTCTATAGCAGGGAGGTCATCCATCTTGGCCCCTTTAAGACTTGTGGACTTCAACTCCCAGCATAGCTGGCTGAAGAATTCTGGGAGTTGAAATCTTAAAGGGGCCACGTTTGGGGACCCCTATCATAGAATAACAGAGTTGGAAGGGACCTTGGAGATCATCTAGTCCAGCCCCGCCCCCACTGCTCGAAGCAGGAGAGCCATTAACAGAAGAACACAGATAATCCTTGGCTTACGAGCACCAAGACAGGGGACAGGCATTTCTGTTGCTAAACGAGGTTGTTAGTAAGCAAGTTCCGCCCCTTTCTTGCCGCAGTGGGGTGAAACGAATCACTACTGTGGTTCAAGAGAATCATGCAGTCATTAAGCGAGTCCGGCCTCCCGCATTGACTTTCCTTGTGGGACGTCAGTTGGGAAGGTCGTAAGTGGGGATCGTGTGACGCAAAGGCAACCTCAGCTAGCTGTCAGGGCTCCGGCAGTGACCCCCATTTAAATCCCGAGTCTCGAGCCAAACTTCCAAACCTTCCAAAGGATTTATTGGGAGTTAACATGTCCGGCACTGCCTGGGTGCAGCCAACTCTCTGATTCACTGTCACCTTTGACCCTGGTTTCCCCCACCCCCACCCTCTGTGTGTGTGTTGTAAATCATATCCTCCAATGGGACACCTCCATAGCCCAGAATCATCAATCATGCTCTCCAGTTAGAATTTTGCACCGCAGAAACTTCAGTCACCTGGTTACTATCTCTGAAAAACTATGTATGGAATGCACTTTCGGTTTGCAAGCTGCCACACTGCTCCCCCCTCCCTTTCTGTTGGCACCTCTAAAAAGACCAGACAAATATTTGATGAGTTGACACCGTCGTAAGTACATGCCAGTGGCCGAATTTTGAACGTGTGACCCTGGGAAGCTGCAGTGGTGGTTGTTAGTGCGAGGATCGACTATACGTCACTTTTTTTTCACTTTTTTGTGACGTCAACTAGCCACTAAATGGAAGGTTGATAAGTTGAGGATTCCCCTCAAGACACCTACCAGGGTCAATTGAAGCTAATACAAGGTAGTCCTTGACTTACAACAATTCCTTTCGTGATGGTTTTAAGTTACAATGGCACTGAAAAAAAAAGTGACTTACCACCGTTTTTCACACTTACGACCGTTGCAACATTCGCCGTGGTCACCTGATCAAAAATTCAGATGCTCGGCCGCTGCTTCATACTTACGACCGTTGCTGTGTCTTGACCAGCAAGGCCATCAGGGAAGCCGGATTCATTTAACAACCATGTCACTAACTGAGCAATGGCAGGGATTCCCTACCGTTGTAAAACAGGGAAAAACAAATGTCTTGCTGAACAGCATAAATTCTGGGCCTCCCTTGTGGTCGTAAGCCGAGGACATCCTGTAATCGCTTCCCAATGAATCATCTTGGGAATTTTATTTTATTTTATTTTTTCAAAAAAGAGGAAATAAGGGAAGTTGGGAGAATTTTGACCAGAAGATCTTTGGGGGTCCATTTTTCCCCCCCGCCAACTTCAGAGAAGGTTATGCCAACAACAACCGTAGTGGCAACTCAGCCAGAAGCCGGCGGGGAGATCGGTAACCCCAAGAGGCGCCTATTCTGGATGCCTGGTTCAGATGGAACGGGGTGTCAACTCATAAAATAATTCCATGGTCTTTTTAGAGTTGCCAACAGAAAGGGAGGGGTGGAGCAGTGTGGCAGTTTGCAAATCAAAACTGCATTCCGTAAAGGTTTTCAAAATCACTAGGCGGCTGCAGTTTCTGCCATACGAAAATCTAACTGGAGAGCCTGATCGATGGCTCTGAGCTATGGAGGTGTCCCATTGGAGGATAGGAATTATGATACACTCAGGGGATGGAGGGAAAACCAGGGTCAAGGGGTGACCATGAATGATGCGTCTCGGAGTCGGCTACACCCAGGCAGCGCCGGCATGTTTACTCCTAATAAATTTTCTTTTCAGCTTTGAAAATCTGGCTCGAGACTCAGGATTTAAATGGGGGTCACTGCCGGAACCTTGGACCAGATCCCCAAAAAACCCCTTTCCTCTTTTTGTCCTTCTCGCTCAGATCTGAATTATTGTGGATCACACCGCCCGTGCAAGAACGGGGGCACCTGTGCCAACAAGGAACCAGATGAATATGAGTGCCTCTGCCCGGAAGGATTTGGCGGGCGCAACTGCGAGGATGGTGAGCAGGGACGGCCAGCCGGGGATGAGAAAAGAGGGAGGAGCTGAGGGGGGAAGGGGAGGGGCTTTCCAGACCCCGCCCCCCTTGGCACTCTGCAGAGACGGGGGACAGAGGGGCGGGACCAGTGATGGGCATTCTTGGGATGATGTATTGTTTTGGGAGTTGTCTGCATTACGTATTAGAGAAGATTGTCTTGTGAGCCGGACTGTGACTAACTCAGACACTGTCTGGACCTCTCTCTATCCCTTGTGATTCACTCATTTGCACAACTGGTTCCTTGACTGACTCTTTTTCTTTTAATTTTTTCTTTTCTTTTAATTTGATTTGTCAATCGCTTACAAGATAATAGGTATTAAATATATATATAGTTATGAATACATGAAATGGGTACCTATAAGAAAAATAAAAGAAACAATTGGACAGGGATGTAGGCACGTGGGTGCACTTATGCACGCCCCACACAGACCTCTTAGGAAAGGGGTGAGGTCCATAGTAGACAGTCCAAGGTTAAAGTTTTTGGGGTTTGGGGAAGAATCCACAGAGTCAGGTAGAGGGTTCCAGACATTGACCGCTCTGTTATTGCTGAAGTCGTATTTCCTACAATCAAGTTTGGTGCGGTTAACCTTGAGTTTGTATCTATTGTGTGCTCTTGCGTTGTTATGGTTGAAGCTGAAGTATTCATTGACAGGTAGGACATTGCAATATATGATTTTATATACCATACTTGGATCAGATCGAAGACAGCGTAATTCAAGGTTTTCTAGGTCTAGAATTTCGAGTCTGGTGGCATAAGGTCTTCTGCAGCGAGTAGAGGAGTGGAGAACTCTTCTTGTGAAATATTTCTGGACTTTCTCAACTGTGTTGATATCAGATGCGTAATGCGGGTTGTCTCTGGTTGTCGTCTCTTCCCAGCCCTCCTTCCTCTGCCTGCTTCCAGGCCGCCCTGCCCTTCGGAGCTTTGTGCCAACGGTGGGAGCTGCCATCCAACTCCGTCCGGACCGCAGTGTGTCTGTCCACCCGGGTGGCGTGGGAAGGCGTGCCAGGATGGTATGTGGTTCCCAGCACGTGGTAGGGTAGCTTTCTGGAGGCGGATCAGACAGCTGGAGGGGAAACGAAGTGCGATTTCAGCTTTAGGTTCCAATTTTACAAGTACAAATTCATACGTTCCCATCTAGGAAGGAGAGTCTGCAAGGTAATGTGTTGTGATATATAAGAATAAGTACTGAAAGTAGACAAGATTGTAACCGATATTGTTTTTTCTTTTCTTCTTCCTTTCTCTTTTGCATGAAAGGATTATCGCTGCATTAGATATGGAATTCAGTGAAATAAATACGGAAATGGGAATTCATAATAAGAATATTATATATCAGTTGATGATTAGCGATGTGAAAAAATACGAGAATTACTATGGAAAGATTAATATCAGTTGTTACAATGAATTGATTAGATTAATACATTTGTAAAGCAGAGATGATAAGTATGGTGATTGAGAAAACATTGTGCGGAATCTGATGCAGGATAAATATACACCTGATACGTAGTCATTATTAAGTAGAATGAAGGTGGTAAGCTCGAATTAAGAACCAAAGGGGACAATTTCTAGAATTAATAGCATAAGGACTGATAAAATTGCAAATATGACAGATAAAGGCAATATGGGATATGAATATAGAAATGGAACAAGAATTTTAAATAATGCTGTAAAAAAAAAAATCCCTTAAGAAACTTTTAAGACGGGTGGACTTCAACTCCCAGAATTCCATCGTTGAACTGAATTGAAGTCCATCCATCTTAAAGCAAACCTGGCTGGGGGATTCTGGGAGATATTTTTGTGATTACATTATTCTTTTTTTAAAAAAATATATATATTCTTGATTATGGCAACTGGGAAGAGATTTTTTTTAAAGCAAAACCATGGGTTTCAGGGCTTTGCCAGCTGCGAGCTTCCTCATCCAGGAGCAGTGTACCTGTGAATGCTAACGACCAAGGGAAGAGGAAGCGGGGGGAGGCAGGAAAAAGCCGGGTGGATCTAAAGGCTCACCAGAGAGCTCTCTCTGCTTCTGTTCTTCCTTCCAGATGTGAACGAATGCCACAGAAAGCCGTGTCTTCACGCTCGGGCGTGTAAAAACCTTGCGGGGAGCTATTTTTGCGACTGCTTGCCAGGCTGGATGGGTGCAACCTGCAGCATCAGTAAGGGATCAATTCTGGGATTGCAGGAAGGGGAAACTAAACACATCCGCACAGATGCACAAGAGTTCTTTGTGTCATTCAGAAAAACTGGACCTCCAAGGCCAGTGTACCACTGTATTACATTTCCCAGCACCCTTCACAACTGGTTGGGAAGCTGGGAACTGGGGCAGCTGGGAACTGTAGTTTGCTGTGGATTTCCTGTCCTTGGTGATCACCTTAAGCAAAGTTTCTTTAACCTTGGCCACTTGAAGATGGGTGGACTTCAACTCCCAGAATTCCCCAGTTAATAAGCTTTAAGGTAGATGGACTTCAACTCCCAGAATTCTCCAGCTAAGACGCTTTAAGGTAGATGGACTTCAACTCCCAGAATTCTCCAGCTAAGACGCTTTAAGGTAGATGGACTTCAACTCCCAGAATTCCCCAGTTAATAAGCTTTAAGATAGATGGACTTCAACTCCCAGAATTCCCCAGTTAATAAGCTTTAGGATAGATGGACTTCAACTCCCAGAATTCTCCAGCTAAGACGCTTTAAGGTAGATGGACTTCAACTCCCAGAATTCCCCAACTAGCATGCTTTAAGAGGTGTGAACTTTAATTCCCAGAATTCCCCAGTTAAAAAGCTTCAAGATAGATGGACTTCAACTCCCAGAATTCCCCAACCGGCATGCTTTAAGATGGGTGGATTCCAAATCCCAGAATTCTGGGAATTGACGTTCACCCATCTTAAAATTGCCAAGTTTGGGAAACAAAGGTTCTTCAATAAAATGGATGAAAATTGGAGGGACCAGGTGTCAAATTTGCCCTTCGGCCAACCTACCTCCCAGGTAAAGATGTAGCAGCAAGATAGGAGGAAGAGGAAGAGGGGGCCATGTTCACCCTCTTCTCAAGTCCCCCCCAAAACCCCTAGAAAACCCTCAAGGCAAATGCAGGGCCTGATAAAGCAGCCTAACACCTGGTTCTTTCATTGCAGCTTTGAAGTTTCTTTTAATCAATAATCTTCTTCTTTTTTCATCCACTTTCTGCACAGGAATGAATTTGTGCCAAAAGAGATGCCAAAACGGAGGGATTTGCCAGGTGTGTGTGTGTGTTTGTCTAAAAATCTGCCACCTTAGGACAAATGAAAGACGGTTATAGTTTTATATGCTGCTTTCACCCCCCCGCCCTCTCGTAAAACGGAGCAAAACTCACTTAACATGTGTCTCACTTAGTAACAGAAATGTTGGGCTCCGTTGTCGTCGTAAGTCGAGGACTGGCTGTAACCCCTCTCTGCTCGTTGCCCTGACATCTTTTCGCCCCTTCTCCCACAGATGGAGGCTGATAGGCAGAGCTGCTCGTGCCAGCCAGGGTACACAGGTGCCGAGTGCGAGACTGAACAGAGGTCCTGCAGAGATGCCCCCTGCCTGCATGGCGGGCAGTGCCAGCAGGCGGAAAACCAGACCTCCTTCTGCAGGTGCCCTCTGGGCTTTAGCGGCAGGTGGTGTGAGGTAATTTGAGCCCGTTTCCGCAGGGTGCAAACTCCGCCGGGTTCGCATGGCCGAGCTGTGGGAGGGTCCTTTATTTTATTTATTTGTGTGCTGCTTGCAAATAACTTAAGTGGACCACATACTTCATAACTCTTCCGCCTTCTATTTTCCCCACAACAACAACCCTGTGAGGTGGGTTGGTCTGACTGGGAGGGGTTAGCCCAAAGTCACCCAACTGGCTTTCATTCTTTAAGGCTAGACTAGAACTCACCGTCTCCTGGTGATTGGCTCAAAGTCACCTAGTCAGCTTTCATGCCTAAGGCAGGACTAGAACTCACCGTCTCCTGGTGATTGGCTTAAAGTCACCCAACTGATTTTCATTCTTAAGGCCAGACTAGAACTCACTGTCTCCTGTTGTGACTGGCCCAAATTTACCCAGCTGGTTTTTGTATCTAAAGCAGGACTAGAACTCCCAATCTCCTGGTGATTGGCAGAAACTCACTCAGCCGGCTTTTGTGCCTAAGGCAGGACTAGAACTCACCGTCTCCTGGTTTCTAGCCTGGGGCCTTCTCCAGTTAGACCCAACTGGCCTTGGTGGCAGCGCTGAATGACTTCTCCCCATGGAGACCAGTGGGCCTGCCCCATGCTCCATAATGCTCAGATGTTTGGAGTGGAGAGGGCGGGAAGAGTAAAACAACAGACACCCCTGTTCTGACCCAAACCCCTTTCCAATAAAACAAACACGAACCAAAGGAAACAGAAATCTTTTAATGGGTCTTACGAATCCCCGGTTAAAAGGCTGCTGCAAACAAATTAACTTTGATAAGCACAAACCTCACCAAAACTGTGCAAGACAGCCAAGGATCACAGATAAGAAATATTTTACCACACAAGAGTCTTCAAATAGCAACTTAAGATACTGGAATGTCCATGAGGCTGAGTTTCAAAACGTCTTTGCTTCCTGCAAAGAACGTTCACTTCAGAGCTGGCTTGTATCTTCTTGAAGTTCTTCGAGTCGCCTGTGCTGCTGCAGCTGCTCTTTCCTGCGAGCAGCCCTGCGCACGCGCACTTGGCACAGGCTCCTCGGCAACCTCCTTGTCGCTGCTGTCAGCCCCCACAATCTCTAAAAGCCGCAGTCCACTTCCTAATGGTCCTGGCCCCTCATCTGAGTCCTCGCTCTCCTCAGCCATCCTCACCTGCTGCCGGCTAACCACAACAACCCCTCACCCCAAATTTTTCACAGATAAACTCTGACTATCCTTCCCCCCGCCACCTCTTTCTTCCTGCCACCCACCCCTCTTTGGCTTTCTCCCACAGGTCTCTGCCAATCCCTGCTCTCCGAATCCTTGCCCCAAAGGCGCCATCTGCCAAGATGGAGAAGGAAGCTACACCTGCCAGTGCCCTGAAGGTGCCACCTGTCAGGCCCTGCAAGACCCCTGCTTGGGTGAGGGGTGCAAAGGTAGGTCCGGGGGCGAGGGGAAGGGGAAGGGTCTCCCCAGCCTGAAAGCACTTCGTAGGTGGTTGAAGATTGCAGCTTTGGCAGGGCTGGGCCTTAATGCTGATCTTTTAAGGCAGTGTTTTAAAAGATGAGTGGACTTCAACTCCCAGAATTCCCCAGCCGGCAGAGGGGAATTCTGGGAGTTGAAGTCCACCTATCTTTCCAGGGATTTGCAATCTTCAATGAAAGGCATTTCTCGTGCCAATTTCTGTAGTCTCCCCATCCAGATTTATTTCAGCAAACCCTGAAAACCTGCCTCTTCTCCCTAATCTTAGATTAGAGCAGGGATCCCCAAACTTGGCCACTTTAACACTGGTGGACTTCAACTCCCAGAATTCCTCAGCCAGCGAGGCCTTCTTTTCTCTCTCTCCTGATCTCCTAAAGTGGAGAGAGATTGCAGAGGGAGGGATCACAAGAGAGTAAGTTCTGCTGGCTGGCTGGAGAATTCTGGGAGTTGAAGTCCACCAGTCTTAAAGTGGCCAAGTTCGGGGACCTCTGGATTAGAGGTTTGCTTGTACCCCCTTATGACATGCTAGATTTTACCATGGCGGCTGCGTTTCCAGTCATAATTTTTTAGGGTAGGGTCTCTTTTTAGTAGCTTGGTGGGATAGGTTGCCCAGAGTCAGGATAGAGTTGGGTAAAATGAATATTTCTTTTAATGAAGAGAAGGATGAGGGGTGACATGACAGCACTCTTCCAGTCTTCGAGGGGCTGCCCCAAAGAAGACGGGGTCCGCTTGTTCTCCAAAGCAGCAGAAAGCGGGACAAGAAACAATGGTTGGAAACTCACCAAGGAGAAAAACAACCTGGAATGAAGGAGAAACTTGCTAACAGGGAGGACAGTTAGCCAGTGGAACAGCCTGCCACTAGAAATCGTGGGCGCTCCGTCACTGGAGGCTTTTGAGAAGAGGTTGGACAGTCCCTTGTTTGGAATTGTATAGGGTCTCCTGGCTGAGCGGGGGGGGGGGTTGGACTAGATGACCTCCAAGGCCCCTTCCAACTCTGTGATTCTGTAACGGTCTCCTGCCTGAAAGGGGTGTGTGTGGACTAGATGACCTCCAAGTTCCCTTCCAACTCTATCACTCTGTTTTTCAAACATGGTTCCCTCTAGGAGAGACCAACGTTGGCCTCCTGTCTGCCGTCCTTCTACCAGTTCTCCTCCTCACCGGAGGAGTCCCCGTGTTGGTGTTACTGCTCCTGCTTTGCCTTCAACACCGCTTTCTGCCGAAAGTCCCCGGTCAAACCGAACCTCCCGCCAACAACAGCCTGCGGCCGGATGCCGTCCATCTCATCCGCAACTTCACCCCCGGGGAGGCCGAGCGAGGGCCCAGTGCGGCTGACGGCATGGCCAAGATGGCGGGGCTGCCCGCTGGGGGGCCTCCTTCTCCGGAGCTCTCCAAGGTGGACATCTCCAACCAGGAGAGAGCCAGACTCAACCAGTTGAACGTCGGCCTGGTTTTAGAGAAGCCGCCTCTCTGACAAGAAGGAGATGGCGGAGGAGTGTTGTCCTAGGCCTCACCCCAAAAGCACTCGGTCAATTCTGAGTCCCGGCAAAAAAACCTCTTCATTTACAAGAATGTGAATTGTTTCATTCAGAGTCAGCCAACGGCTTGGCCCACAGCCTCGCGAAGGTGGACTAATCTCAGACCTTTATCAATCCTGGAAGGCTGCCTGGTAAATAGTTCCACACTCAGTGCTGACAGGGAAGGCTGGGTTTACAACAGACAAATCTCCACGAGGCTGGAACAAACGAACGACCGATCGAGCCAGTTGTTTCCTGCAAAAGCCCCCTCCCCTTTTGCTCCTCTTGTAATCCTGATGGGAGGGGCCATTTATTGTCCACCTGCGGCCTTGCTCCCACTTCGACCCTGAGCTCTTAATTGCTCCTTACTTTTGGCAGCTGTGCGCATGCGCACGCTGGGAACCAGTTCCAGAAGCTCCCCCCGCCTCACTGCTGTCCGAACCCGAAGGCGGCTGATGACTGCCAGCCTGCCCTGGCCCCATCTCTGCCTCTGATGCAGAGCCCTCCTCCGGGCCTTCCTCAGCCTCCAAGACTCGCCCAGGTTCTTCCCCAACCTCCTCGCTACTGTCCGACTCTGCTGCCAGATCCGTCAGCTGCCAGAGGGCCACACCCATGGTGCTTCTCCTGCAGACAAGAGTTCCTGATTCCCATCTTCTTTACAGTCCTCTCCGAAAGAGGCCCTGCTCCAAAAACGGGCAGGACCCACCTGCAAGGCTTCCTATGTTCCCAGGCAGATGTACCGCTGGTCTAGCTGCCGGGCTCACTGCAGTGAGGGAGGGTCTCTGGGGGGTCTCCGACGGCTGCTCGGACAACAGGACGTCCCCAAAGAAGCTGCGTTTGCAAGAGCAAATAATCGTCTCGTCATTTGAACGGGCACACATCTGGCCATTGATGCGGTACAACATCTGGCAAGCTATATTCCCAGGGGTGGGATTCATCCAGTTCGCACCTATTCGCTAGAACCGGGGGTTAACATTCTAAGCAGTTCGGAGAACCGGTTGTTAGAAGAAATTACGGGCCTAATCCTGTAAGGAAGGCAGGAAGGAAACATTCTGGTGTTGCTTACAGAAACTGCCTCTCCGTTAACCCTTCTAACATTCTTGGAAGGACTGGACTTCCTGTCTCTGGAACTTCTCTGGAGTTTTTTTTCCCCCTCCTTTGCTGGTACTTTGCTTGTGTGGAGGGACCATTCAATGTTACAATGGCACTGAAAAAAGTGACTCATGACCATTTTTCACACTTACGACTGTTGCAGCATCCCCAGCGTCATGAGAGGCCAGGCGACGAGTGGCGTGCCTCGATGTGAGTGATATTGAGTTGGGCACGCCCAGCCAGTCATATTACCACCAAGCCACGCCCACCAACCAAGCCACGCCCACAGAACCGGTTGTTAAAAAAATTGAATCCCACCCCTGTATATTGCCCCCCCTCCCCTAAGGGGATAACAAGGCGGGGGGCCACTCCCATAACCCTGGATCGCCCCCACTTTAGATCCGGTGGCTTCCCATCCCCGTCCCAGCCGGCAACCTCGGGGCTGTGATTTGGAGTGGCTGGGGAGCATGGGGTTTTGTAGTCCAGTCCAGCAAGAGGGTGCTTGGAAGGGGGGTGGGTGGGGAGACAGACCCCCCCTTTTTTTGGCAGGAAGAAACCTCTCGGGCAGATGGGAATGTAACTTGCATTGTAATATACTGTAATATTCTCTTTTTTTGCCGGTTGTGTTTTGATTCAAATGTCCCGTGTTTGGGTGTCGCAAAAGGATTGTGAGGGAATATTTTATGGCTGCCATTTTGCGCACCACTGCATGTTTTGGGGTGTTGCATGGAGCGTTGCCAAAGAGCTGTGTTTGGCACCCCAATTTTGACCTGGGGAGTGGATTATTTGTCATTTTTGGAAACTTCCGTAATGTACTGGGACAAATGGACTAGATGATCTATAAGGTCCCTTCCAACTCTGATTATGTGTTATCTGTTAATGTCTCTCAAGCGCGGCCATTTTAAGATGGGTGGACTTCAACACCCAGAATCCCCCAGCCAGCAATCCTAAATCCTAACATGGTTTGTTTTGGCATCAGAGGTTCAGGTCATCCTCGACTTACAAAACAGTTCATTTAGTGCCCGCTGAAAACGGTAAAGTCACAGCAAAAAGTGACTTACGACCGGTTTTCATACTTAACGACCATTGCAGCATCTCCAACAGTCCCGTGATCAAAATTCAGATGCTTGGCAATTGACTCGTATTTATGATGGTCTCAGTGTCCCCCCTTTAGCAACCAGCAAAGTCAACGGGGAAGCCAGATTCTCTTAACAGCCGTGGGACTATCTTAACGACTGCCGGGAGCCACATAACCACGGTGGCGAGAAAGGTCACAAAGGGCCTCACTGATCAAATGTCTCACTTAGCACCAGCAATTTTGATTTTGATTGTGGCCGTAAGTCGAGGACTACCTGTACGGGGATCTTTGCCAAGAGCGAGCCAGCAAGACGTGGCTGGCAGCTCAAACATCAGCCCAGGCCATTTCTAGCTCTGCCGGCTTGGCAGCTGCATTTTACGGGCTCCTTGAGGGCACCCTGGCATCTCGGGACGGGCCGTTCTGGAGAGATTTGAGGCTGGCAGACCGATTCCTGTTGTTCTTCCCAGCCGGCGAAACCTCCGGAGGCTCTTGGGCTCACCTGCTCCTCCCCTCACCTGTTCGGCTCCCTCTTCGCCCACTTCCTTCACCACCGTGGCTGGTGCCAGCCAAGCCATCACGGAGGGGGAGAAGTCAGGCTGCAGCCTGCCTCGCTCTGCCCCGGGCTCTGAGCTTGTGAGAACACGGGGGAAGAGGAGGTTTGGGGCAGGGGAGGCTGAACACCTCGTAACCTGTACGGGCAGGTAAGCTGCTCAGCCGGGCACCTCCCTCGCCCCATCGTTACTCGGTGGCTGGGGAAGACAGGCGGGGGAAGGGGGGGGTGATGAAATTGCGCTGGGGGCAGGAATTGGGGTGATGCTTGCCAAGCACCCATTTTTGGAAAGAAGGAAGGAAGCTGGTGGGGCAGGAACCAGCGATTCTCAGGTACGGAGGCCGGTGAGCTCAATAGAGAGACCAGGTGCTCGCCAAATCAAGGAACAGGACAGTGAAGCCCCCCTGGGTTGGAACGATCATCCTAGAGCTGAACGCTGGAGCATCCAACACTTCAACTTCTCAGTGGACAAATCCAGGTGCAAGTGAGGCTTGAGACTCAGGATTTAAATGGGGTTAAGTGCTGGAATCCTGACAAGCTGTTTTATTCACAGGGACTGCTGTAGAAGGTAAGTATTAGAGCAAGGGCCTTCAAATCGATCGATCGATCTATCTATCTATCTATCTATCTATCTATCACCAACCTACCTACCTATCATCTCTCTCTCTCAATACCTACCTACCTATTTACCTATCTATCTATCTATCATCTATCCCAAGGGTCTTCAAACTTGGCAAGTTTAAGACTTGTGGACTTCAACTCCCAGAATTCCTGAGCTAACATGAGAGGAGGAGGAATTCTGGGAGTTGAAGTCCACAAGTCTTAAAGTGGCCAAGATTGGCCTGATCCAAATCTATGGAAGGAAAGCGGGCCTGCAACGAGTGGGCGTGACCAAAGGAGGGCGTGGCCCATTTTGATTGTCATGTCACCTCTTTGAAAGAAGGCGGGGCTATCCGGCTCAGTGGCCAGTGGGACCACGCCCCTATTTCTAGAGCGATCTATTCGTGCCCGGGAGGGGGAGGGCTATACCATTTTTTTAAAAAACAGTGAAATATTATTATTTTTCCTTTACTAAACCAAACACGCCTCCAAACGCAGCCTCTTGGGCTCTCCCGCTCCTCCACCCACACCCTTCCCCTTGGTTCCTCCCTCCGTCCCCCTTTTTCCCTCCTCCACATGGCCCGCTCCAATTTTGACGCATTGCAGGTGAGAGGCGACCAATGGCCGCGGGAGTCTCATCCTGCGCCTCCTCCCGCGGCCAATGGGAAGGCGCGAAACAATCGCGAGCTCCTCATCCTGTGTCCTTCCGCCGACAGGCGGCGGCAGGGGAGGGGCGGGACGGGACGGGGGAAAGAAGCGCGAGGAGACAGCGAAGGGAGGAAAGTAGTCCCCTCAGGTCCTCTCCCCGCCCGCAGGGAGGAGGCGGGCGGGGCCTCCCTCAAGGGGCAAGAGCGGATTGGGCGCGGCGTCGACCGCGGGGCGGGGCGTCGGGGCGAGGCCCGGAGGCGGCCGTTGGCGGAGGGATCCGGCGCGCGCAGTGAGGCTCCGTGAAGCGGCCCTCGGTGCGTCCCCGGCTGGTGCGCCTCCTGCCTCCCTCGCGACGCCGTTGCTGCCTTCGAAGCCTCCGGACGCCGCTGACGCCGCCTCGCCGAGCCGGATCCGACAATGGTGAGGGGGACAGCGCGGCTTCCGTCGCCTTTCCGGGAAGGGAATATTGGGGGGGGGGGGTGGGGTGTTTGAAACGGACGGACGGACGGACTACAAGGCCCATGCTTCCCGGCTGGAAGCTGCGGCGGATGGGTCTTGTAGTCCTAACCCCCCCACACAGGGTTATTGCCGGGTTATTTGGGCCGGTGGGGGGAGGGGGGTGGAGAGTCATAAGATGGGGAGACGCTTCCGTGGGGGTGGGGCGGGGTGGGGTGGGGGCGAAGAAAACGACCCCTCCCCTTGTTGCGGGTCGGGTCAGGCCCATTAATGGTGGGGAGGGGAGGGGGGCAGTGGCCCCAATTGAGGGGAGGGGGGTCAGCGCATGAGGCCAGTTCCCAGTGAGGGGGGCTCGTATCCCAATGCAGTAGAAGAGATGCGGGAGGAGGAGGAGGAGGAGGGGGTCGCCTCGGAGGAGCGTTGCGGGGGGCTTATGGGCGGGGCGAAGAGGCCCTGGGGCTGACGCAACGTGAATTGGGGAGGGGGAGCATGGGGGTGCCAGACCCCCTCAGTCTTGTGCGGTGGGGGGAGTTTGGCTGTGCGTGGGGGTTATAAGAGAGGGGCTATGGGGGGCTTGGTGGGTTGAGTGGCAGAGGAGAAAGGGGGGTGCTGGGCAGGTGGGCTAATTGGGGAGGGCTGCCCTGGGGCTGGAGCCCCTGGCTGGCTCCTTGCAGGGCAGCATCCCTCTGGGACGGGGCCTGCCTGGGGATGCTTGGAGCAAGGCCAGGCATTTCTCTTTGGGGGGGGGGGAGGGTTCTTCCAGTCTGCTTTTGGGGACCAGGGAGGGGCTCATCTTGGAGGGGAGGGGAGGGAGCTCCAGACAGACGTTTAGGGGGACCGAACAGACAGCAAGCATTGGAGAAGATGGGTTGGGGGAAAGCGTATCTTTTCAGGGGGCGGGCAACACTTCAGTTCTGAGCATCCTGAAAGATACAGACGCCATCATCCGAAAACGGTGCAAAACCAAAAAGGGAGGGGGTTGCAATTTGTCTCTCCCTGCAATGGGGGTGAAGGGGGGACACCTCCCTGCTGGTGCCGGTCACATGGCTGCTATTCGGAGGGGGTTCCGGGGGCAGAGCTGCGGGCACCCTGTCTGCAAGGGGGAAATGTATCCAAGGCCCTCCCGGCTGTGGCATCAGGCTGGTCCTCTGCAGCATCCGAGGATTTGCCTAAAGAAGGAAATGCCGCCTTGGGTCGCCTCTGACTCCAGCGGAAATAGCAGCGGGAACGGGCTCTGGTCGGAAAGCGGCTCACGCCACCCCTGTCCGGGAGAGAGCGAAAGACGGCGGGGGTTTTTTTTTTGCAACCCGCTGCAGAGGAGCCGTCGCCCGTCTTGTCTGGGGCCACAAACTTCTGCCAGGGGCGACTATGAAGGGTTGATTTGGGTGAGCCGAAGCTCTGGAGGAAGGAAGGGCGGCTGGGCTGGGCTGGGCTGCTGAAAAGCACCAATGAGGACAAGGTAGAGACACCTGGACTTGGAAACTTCGTTCGCCCTTCTTCTTCACCTGCGCGGAAGATACACACACACACGGCAGATTTGATTTGGCGCTGAGGCTTTGCGGGTTGCAGAAGGCCACGGAGGCCTCCTTGTTCCTGGGGGGGTGTTTCCCGCTCCCCACTGCAGCTTCCGGCGCCTGGATGACGCGTTGGGATTCTTCAGATCCTCTGCTGAAGTGCCCCCCCCCCTCGTCCCTTTCCCAAACGGAAAGCGGCTGGCCAGCCTCCTCTTTGGACCCTCTGCGCGGACCAGCCCAGCCCACCGGCTCAGGTTCTCTGCTTCCTCGGCACCGGTTGTCCTCGGAAAGCATCTTTGCCGCAAAGCCCCCTCAAAAGGCTGCCTTGAGTTGCGACGGGCAGTTTCTGCAGGGCAAATCTGTGCCGCGATCCGAGGGGATTTGAGGGGGCAGGGAGTGGGATTAATGGCTGGTGGCTTCCGGGGGGGGTGGGGGATAGTGATTTTCTTGCCTCATTCTGGATCCAGGAAGCATAGCTGTGACAGCAGGAAGAGGAGTGGGTTTGAAATTGAGGGTGGGCTGTGAAGCCAGCAGCAGCTCAGGCCTTTTGTGGTCCTTGGGGGGGGGGGCTTCTCCCCAGCCTCCCCCCCTTTTGCTCCATCAGAAGTGCTTCATCATCCTCGCTTCCTCCCTCTGGATCCCCTCCGGTCTCTGGGGCTAAACCCCTCTTTCTTCCCCCCCCACCTCCTTTAATACAGGTAGCCCTCGACTTACAACAGTTCATTTAAAGACGGTTCAAAATGACAACGGCCAGGAGAAAAGCGATATATGGTCTTTTTTCCCACACTTAACGCTGTTGCGGCATCCCCATGGCTGCATGGTTAAAATTCAGGCGCTTGGCAATTGACTCGCATTATGACGGTTGTAGCGCCTTGCGGTTCCGCGATCCCCTTTGCGACCTGGCGAGCGAAGTCAGCGAGGAAGCCAGGAAGTCCCTTAACAGCCGTGTCACCAACTTAGCTGCAGGGATTCGCTTAACACCCATGGCAAGAAAGTGGGCAGATGTCTCCGTGACATAAACAGTGGGCTCCATTCTGGTCGTAAGTCAAGGACTACCAGCAGTGGGAGAGAGACACTCAGATGGAGTTTTTTGACGGGGGGGGGGGGAGACTCTGCTTGATGGCTGTTGGTCAGCGCCTCTGCTTCACCCTGGGAGCCCCAGCGGTGCTCTAGTCACGGCGTGGATTTTGGAGGCGGGTTGGGCTGGGACAGGGCTGGGCACCTCTGGCAGCTTAGCCTCCTATGGACTTCAGCTCCCAGAATCCCACAGGTCCATCGGGTTGCCCCAGCCCTGGGTAGCAGCTGCCCCATGGTCCCCTGGGGAAGCTCCCACCGTGTCCTCTTGAGCCCCGGTCACGGCTGGCCTTCGCCCAGAAGCTGGGATTGCTTGCCCCAAAATCCAGCCTGGCAAACAAACCTCCTTGTCATTGGAGAACTTGCCTTTACAGAAAGACAAAAGGAATCCTAGACGGAAGAGCCGTTTTGCATCCACCGTCCATCCAGGCGACGTCTTTGGGAAGCCCAGCCCGGGTGGTCCCGTTCCCCCGTCCCCCCCAAAATGACATTGAGCAAACTTGGGAAGTCTCAATGGTGGTTTGTCGCTGGTGCAGGACGGCTGCGCTCGGCGTTCCCGTGCCGTGAGGACTCCGTAGATGCGACGGGAGCTCGGGATATTTCTGGTTTTAAGTCAAGCAAGCGCCGTGTGGCTTGTAGGTTTTGAATCTGATCTGGCCACGCTTGGGATCGGCAAAGCTTCTCCACAGGGCCAGACGGGAACTGCTGACTCACTGCAAGGTCCAGCATCCTGTTTCTCACGGTAGCCAGGATTGCTTCAGACAAGCCACCCGTCCACCCACCCACCGGGAGTTAAAAAGGACCTGCCGTGTCAGCGTGAAGAACCAGCGGGCCTTTTGATGCGCAAAACGGGCGAGATGAATGATACCTGGCGGTCTGAGACATGCCTGTTGCCCTGAACGGGCTTTCGGCCATCATCACCCGCCTCTGTTGGGAATAAATTCCAGAAATCAAGTTGTCAAACTGGGTTTTGTGGTGCTCTCCAGCATGAATCAGCCGCCTTTGTGGGCAGCTCTTGCGGTGTGTCTGGTCCTGACTCTTGCCTCACGCGGGCTGGATTAGCGAGAGCTCCAGAAGGAATCTCACGGCTTTCTTTAAGAGCAGAGAAGAGGCAGGAGAGGTTGTGAGTCCCTTGTCCGGAGCCAAGCGAGGGAGGGGCACGCCTTTAATTTATATGGTGGTCTCCAACCCCTAAGGACAGTTGGAGTTGTCTGAATGAGGCTCTTCCATCTTGTGTCAGCCCTGAAGTGACCATGGCTGAGGCCATCTTGGTGGCTTCAGGGTTGCCACAAAACAGAAAGAGGTGGGAAAAAATAGCTAGATGGGGGTTTTGTAGCCAAAACAAAGTTTTCCTGTGGGAACCAAGGACATTCTGACAGGTAGCTGGCCAGGGGAGGAGTGAAGTAACCAAGCAACCGTCCAGCATCTTGATTGGACAGCGTGACCGGTGACTTGGGAGGAAGGGGAAACTTTTTACTGTTTAATTAGCTGCAAGCCTCAGGAACTTTTGCCAGTTATGCCAATATGATGTATCCAATAAAGTGCTCTTTGATGAATCTGCCTGCCTGGTAGTTCTGCTTTCTATGGGTGTGTTGCTTGGAGCGCTGACCCCTTGCTCCAACACGGCTGCCCGCCCTTCCGCTCCTGGAGAGTTGCTTGTGGCTGCAGTGAAGAGCCCTGAGGATGGCCCTTCAGCACAGGAAGGATGATAAGGACAGGGTGGGGTCTCCTGGAAGCAGGCCTGAGCCAGACGCCTGCAGCGAGCGATGGGTCCCCTGGCGGAGAGTCTTGTCCCCAGTTGTCGCTGTGATGGGACCAATCGCACCTTGAGCAAGAATGGTAGAAGGCAGGACATGCAACGGCTGGCAGGGAGCCTTGAAGGACCCCATTCAACCTTTGTGTCAGGGGTCCCCAAACTTGGCACCTTTAAGACTTGCGGACTTCAATTTCCACAAGCCGGAGAATACTAGGAGTTGACATCCACAAAGGTGCCACGTTTGGGGACCTCTGCCCTGTGTGATTTGCTGCATCTTCAGAGAGGCGGTATTTTGGGATTTCTACAGCGCAGCACTGAAGATCTGGATTCAGAGCCCTCCCAAAATTTGGAGGGACCTCAATTATCTTTTTGGGGGGCATGGAAAATATCACTTGCAACTGATGCTTCCCCGCCCAGTTATTTTTTGGCAAAAAGATTCCAAGGTGGACAGAGGGAGGGATGAGCCGTAGCGCTTAACTTCTGTTTTCTGCTTGCAGGCTGACCAGCTGACTGAAGAACAAATTGCAGGTGAGTTTACACACACGCACGCACACACACCACCCGGAGCATGAACGGGATTAATAACACCCACCCACCCCAGTTGTTGAAGAGCCACAAACAGACTTACTCAGCAAACACACACTGAGAGGCAGGTCTTTAAACTTATTTCTGGAAAGTCCAGGGACTTTTAGGCAGCTTAAAGTCTGCAGAGATTCTCATTCCTCCAGGTGATGGTTGTCCCAAAGGTGGTGTTTTTTTTTTTTTTTTTTTCAGGAGGCAACTGGGACTTTCTTGTTTTTATCTTTTCTTTTGAAGACGTTTCGCTTTTCCAGGAAGCTTCTTCAGCTGGGACAGGACAGTTGTCAGGATTCCAGGAATCACTCTAATTAAACAATGATTCCCGAGCCAAACTTCAAAAACCTTCCAAGGATTCCTTAGAGGCGACCTCCTGGCCCTGCCCTTTATGAAGCCAACTCTGCCCTACGTCATTTACAGTCCCCTGTGACCCTGTTTCCCCCCCCCCCCACTCACCCCCGGGTGTGTCATAAGTCAGATTCTCCAGTTGAGCACCTTCACGGGCTGACTGTCCTCATTCACGTTCTCCAATGAAATATATTGAGGGCGGCAAAAGCTCTGGAAGTTTAGTTACAATCTTTTAAAGAGAAGAGTTGGAATGTAGTCTCGCTTCCCCCCCCCTTCCCTTTTTTGTGGCAACTACTAAAACGGGCATAGGAATGTTTTACGAGTTGACCACAGTGAGGCATGGAAGGATTTATATTCTTACATCCTTATTTTAGGCAGCTCCTTTTTCACAAACTCCGCTTGGCTTTGTTAGTCTGTGGTCCTTCCACATTCATGGGGGCGGGGGTTGGGGCTCAGGGCTGCTCAGAAAACAGAAAAGGGGGACAGTGGGAAGGATGTGGGCACCCCGAGATTCCCCACCTCTCTTCCCTTTTTCCTCCTCCTTGAGCCCTTTTGGGGTAAAGCCCTGCCGGGTTTCCTACACCACCGGTTTTGAGAGCCCCGTTTTCTTCTCCCCCCTGCAGAATTCAAGGAGGCCTTCTCCCTCTTTGACAAGGACGGCGATGGCACCATCACCACCAAGGAGCTGGGCACCGTGATGAGGTCTCTGGGGCAGAACCCCACCGAGGCCGAACTGCAAGACATGATTAACGAGGTGGATGCGGATGGTGAGTGACAGCCCTCCCCCCTCCAAAAAAACCCACTCCAGCAGTAAACGGGGTCGCATTCTATCAAGAGCCCCATCGGTGGTGGGATCGGCATAACGGAAGAGCCGGTTCTCTGGCTGGGTAGGTGTGGCCGGTTGGTCATGTGACTGGGTGGGGGGACATCACTCATGACACCCAGGCCCTGCCTCCTGGCCACTCACCTGAAAGGCAGAGGTAGGAGTCAGCCGGTTAGGGTTAATCCCACCCAGGTCCTGCTCCACCCATTTGGGGGGCTGTTTTTTAGCTGTTTTGGGGGTTTTCAGGCTGTTTTTGGCCGGAAAATGCCCCCCCAAATGCCCGCAGAAAAGGGGCAGGACCAGCCAGTGGTGAGATTTGCTGGTTCGCCGAACTGCTCAGAATCTTAACTACCGGTTCATTTGAACCGGTGCGAAGCGGCGGCAGCTCACCTCTGAGCCCCATTGGGCCAATACAGATGAAGCTTTGCTTGCTCACCTGTCAGCCACCTCCAGGTGTGCGGCCCAGTTCCTAACAGGCCACAGACCGGTACCGGTCCTTGGCCCGAGGACCCTTGCTCCAGTATCTCTCTCGTTTCATTGCAACTGAGTGAGGCTCTATGGGACAAGGGACACAAGTGGTCTCGCCAATCAGGAGGAGGAGACCGCTGGTCAAGGGGGGAGTTTGCAAAGCCTCTTGGGAAAGGGCAGTAGTCCAGACGGGGGGCTGCCCACAGCCGCCCGCTCGGTCTCACCACGCCCATTGCTCCCTTTCAGGCAATGGCACCATCGACTTCCCTGAATTCCTCACCATGATGGCGAGGAAGATGAAGGACACTGACAGCGAGGAGGAGATCCGGGAAGCCTTCCGGGTGTTTGACAAGGTGAAGCCGGGAATCTGCCTGGGAAGTGGGCAGGGAGGCGGGTGGAGTGGGAACTTCTGCCAGCCTGGGCCCTGCCGCCACCCTCACCCCCACAGCCTGACGGAAGCTTCTCTCCTCCCAGGATGGGAACGGCTACATCAGCGCTGCCGAGTTGCGCCACGTGATGACGAACCTTGGTGAGAAGCTGACGGATGAAGAAGTGGACGAGATGATCCGGGAAGCCGATATTGACGGAGACGGGCAGGTCAACTATGAAGGTTGGTAAAAGGGGTCCTGGTGGGTTGGGGGAGTTGCTTCTCAAGTCCCCCAGGTGGGTGGGGTTTCTCTGCAGGTCGGTAAGGCCTCTGAATGGGTTGGAGAACCACAACCGTGAACAGGGATGTTCAACCGTGGCCGTTTTAAGACAGGTGGACTTCAACTCCCAGAATTCCCTAGCCAATTGGCTGGGGAATTCTGGGAGCTGAAGTCCCACCCGTCTTAAAGCGGCCATGGTCGGCCAGGCCTCTGCTAGAACACAACCCATATACTCCACAGTGCAGATCAGGGGTCTGCAACCTGAAACACTCAAAGGTGCCTCTGATCTTGTGGTTGCTCCATCACCGGAGGAGGTTTTCACAAACAGACAGGACAACCGTTTGCCCAGGATGGGATAAAGACCTCCAGTCTTGAGCCAGGGGGCTGGACTAGAAGACCTCCAAGGTCCCTTCCAGCCCTAGGAGTCTACCTTCTCGTTGATCAGGAAAAGAGAGCTGTGGAGGATGGTGGTGACGGGGGACACCAGGGAGGACAGGAGAGACAGAAGTGGGTTTTTATTTCCCTCTGGGTGCAGTTGGTTCCTTTTGTCTTCAGCCACACACTTAAACCAAGTTAAAGGGCGGTCAGTGGCGTCCCTGGGCATTAAGTGAGAGGGGAGCAAAGCCTGCCGCGGGGACATCCACGAGGCCTTAAAAGCGGGGGGTGTGCGCTCACCATGTCTTGCTTTCTTCCGTGTCTCTTGCAGAGTTTGTGCAGATGATGACCGCAAAATGAAGCCCGCAGACGGAGTGGCTGGCAAGGCCCGTTTTCTCCTTCGATAACTTTTCTCCCACACTCACTCTCTCTACTTAAGCAACCTGGTTCTCTAAGCAAACAAATCGGCTGTCGAAAAAATCTGACCAAGCAGTTAAAAAGTTGGAAAAAAAAAAAAGGAAACAAAAAAAGAAAAACCTTCCCAAGCTGCATGATTGCACTCATCTCTCTCTCCCTCCCTCCCTCCCTCTTTTTCGCCCTCCCTCCCTTCCTCCTCCCCTCCTTCCTCCTCCCCTTCCCACGGTCCCCTGAGCCCCTCTCAGCCCTTCTGGATGTCTTCGTTTCTGTCGTCAGAGCTGGCCCCATATCTCAGGGTGCAGATTCCTTTCGAGAACACCCCCTCCATACACACATACACACCACACCACACCACACCACACCACACCACCACGAAGGGGTGGAGAGAGTGCACAAACCTTTCTTTTTTTTCCCCCACCCGTCCCCAGTCCTGTTGCATGTGTCCGGGCACTGCCGTTGGCGCGCGTTGGACCTGGCCGTCACCGCCGAGGAGGGTCTTGCCCTCAAGGAACACCGGGCGTGCAAGCAAGAAAATGGGGAGGGGGTTTTATTTTTGTCTTCCCCCTTCATTTTGTGGGCGGGAGGGGCGGACTCCCCCACCGCCCGGATGTCCGTGGCGGAAAGCGGATCCCATCGGCACGACCTGGAGGGGAGAGGCGGATCGAAGCGAGGGGAGGGGGGAAAGAACGTGAGGGTCCCCAGCACTGTCCCGATTGGCGCTTTTTCACAAAACCACCCCCGCCACACGCTCCCCGTCTCTTTGTTCTCAACCCTGTAAAAAAAAAGAAACAATTGTAAATGTCCTTTATGGTTTCCTGCGCGTGGTGTCCGACATCCGAGCTGCTATGTACATAACCTGAGGCGATGGGGGATGCGCCCCACGAGCGGCAGAGGCTTTTGATTGGCAGCTTTGGGGAGATTGTGGGGGGAAGAAGGTGTTGGAAGGGGAGGGGCGACACCGCAATAAAAGAGGGAAGCCTCGGCCGAGCGAATGCCAACTGCGCCCGAGCGAGCGCCCCGTTTTCCTCTCCTCCGCCAGTGCTTTTTTTAATTTCTTCTGTCGTGGCTGGCGGCTTTAAGCGCACCTTCTCGGCTTCGGTGTCTGTGCTCTTAGCTGTGGCTTTCTCCCTCCGCCCTCTCCCCCTTTTGCCCCCCTCCCTCCCCGCTCTTCCTGCCCTCCCCCTCCTGGCGGCAAACGGCATGAGCTGCAAACTTCGCTTCTCTCTTTTTTTCCCCCTCCCCTTTCTTCGGGGTGCGGGGGGGGACAGGGTTGATTTTGGTGTTTTTGGTTTTTTTTTTTTGAAATCCAATTGGGGGGAGGAAAGTAATCTTTGGGGAGCTTTTTTTCTCTCTTTTTTTTCTTCTTCTTCCGGGCGAGGCCATTGAAACGAGAAGCAGACTCTTGTGTCCCGTATCTGGACGGGGAGAATTTTGCGCTCCGCCGACATGTCCGTGGAGGGGGGCCTTGCTGGAGAGAGTGGGGAAGGTTGAGCCAGAATGTCTTTTGAAAGCAGGCGGCGTTTGTTCAGTTCAAGCTGTGAAGATTAAAAAAATAAAAATTTTAAAAAAATTATATCAATGTTTTCCAATAAAATGCAGTGACTACCTGACGTGGCTGGTGTTGCTTTGAAGCGGCGGCTGGTTGGCCTGCCTCCTGGGAAGCCCGCTTGGTCTTGAACCCAGAGGAGGTTTCCAGTGAGCGGAAGTTACTCTGAAGGTGCTGCCAAGGTCCCGCCGTTGTGTTGGCTGGCAGCGTAGACCAGGGGGTCCCCAAACGTGGGAGAATGTTAAAAAAGCGCTAGCTAAAGCAGCACAGACCTATTGTTCTGACCCAAACCTGGTTCCAAGAGAGAAAACACAAGACAAAGGCAGCAGCACAACCTTTTAATGTTTCCTCTATGGATGCTGTTTCTTCACAGATAAAAGGCTGCTTCCAACTAAGTAGCTCCGACAAGAAAGAGCCTTGCCAAGTTTTGGCAAGGCTGCCAAAAAACAACAGAAAAGAAATAGTTTTACAACACAAGAGTCTTCAAATACCAACTGGAATGTCCACGAGGCTGAGCTTCAAAACGTCTTTGCTTCCTGTAAAGAACGTTCACAGCTGGCTTTTATCTTCTTCAAGGAGGGGCTATCACCTTGCAGCCTTACTCCCGAGTCACCCTTGCAACTGCTCTTTCCTACAAGCAATCCTGCACACATGCGCACTTGGCACAGGCTCCTTGGGAACCTCATCGCTGCTGCCAGCCCCCACAATCTCTGAAGGCGGCAGTCCACTCCTTAATGGTCCTGGCCCCCCATCTGAGTCCTCACTCTCCTCAGCCGTCCGCACCTGCTGCCAGCTAACCACAACGCCTATAAAAACCAAGCAGACAAAACACCGAGCCCAGCAGCGGCCATTCCATGTGGGGGAGAAGTCTTACCTCTCCACAAAGTACCTACAGCTAAAACTCCCTAGCGAGAAACGGGAGCCAAAGTTTATGGGCCCATTCCTCATAGTAGAGAGGATCAACCCAGTCACGGTACACTTGAAATTGCCCCAATTGCTAGGGGAGATACACCTGGCATTCCATAGTAACCTTAAAACCTGTGGTCGGATTGACCCTGAGGCCCCTACCTCGTGAGCCCCCAGACTCTGTGGTCATAGGAGGCCAAGCCCGTTATGATGTGCAGCAAATCCTCAATTCGAGGTGGCACAGGAGACAATTCCAATACTTAAGTGGAAGGGCTATCCATTACCGGAGGCATTGGGTAAAGAGTAGGAACGTCCAAGCCGATCACCTGATAGCAAGGTTCCATGCAGAAAATCCAACCAAGCCTGGGGTTAGTGGTTCGCAATCCTAAATTCTATATCTGCACTCAATTTGTTTTTGTTTTATACAGGTCACCTTCAAGAAGTGAGAGGAGCCGAATGTCAACTCAAAACATTCCTATTCCTGTTTTAGTAATTACCATTTATAAAAAGGGTGGGGGGGAGAGGAAGGAAATCTGGAAGAGCAGTGCAGCAGTTTGCAAGCAAAAGTACATTCCAACTCTTGAAAAGATTGTAACTAAACTACCAGAGCTTTTGCCCGGGAATATATGGAATTGGGCAACGTGAATGAGGACACCCAGCCTGTGAAGGTACTCTGGAATATCTGATTTATGACACACCCGGGGGTGAGGGGGGGAACAATGATATAGGCCAGAGTTGGCTTCATCCAGGGCAGTGCCAGGATGTCACCTCTAATGAATCCTTTTGAAGTTTGGCTCAAGAATCATGATTTAATTAGGGCGATGGCTGGAATCCTGACAAACTTGGCAACTTTAAGACTTGTGGACTTCAGCTCCCAGAATTCACCAGCCAACTATGCTGTCTGGAGAATTCTGGGAGTTGAAGTCCACATTTGGAGACCCCTGATGTAAACTAACAACGGATACAGTATTTGTAGCTCAAGAGTTGACTCGTGGGCTCCTTGGTGCTACCTAATCTTAATTGCTTTTTCGCAGACGTTTCGTGACCCAACGAGGTTACCTCATCAGTGCTAGAGGGGGTTGTGCTGTCTACAGAGTTTGTTCAACAAGGTTGCCCAACCTTAGTCAGTTTAAAACTTTTGAGGCCTGTAAACATAACTCTGGGGAATTCTGGGAAGTGAAGTCTACAAGTCTTAAAAGATACCGAGGATGGACACCTTTGCTCTACAGACAGCAAACCTCACTCCTGCCAGCGCTGATGATGCAACATAGTTGGGTAATGAAACGTCTGCAAGAAAACAGCAGGACCGAGGGCCTCACGGACCCACAACTGCCCTCTCCCTACAACGACTTATCTTGCCATCCTTGGCCCCCTTCTATCAGCCGTTGATGGGAGGAAGAAACCACTCTACAGCCAACCCTCGCCTTATGACCACAACTGAACCCAGAATAAAGTGAGTTTTGCTCCGTTTTACGATCTTTCTGGCCACAGTTAAGTGAATCACCACAGTGTGGAAGCTAGTAACCTTGTCACTGAGTGAATCTGTCTTCCCCAGGGACTTTGCTTTTCAGAAGGTCGCAGATAAGGGGATTAAGTGACCTGGGACAGTGCAACCGTCATAAGTACATGCCAGTTGCCAAGCACCTTGAGTTTTGATCACCAGGGAGATGCTAAAATGGTCGTTAAGCATGAAAAACGGCCATAAGTTGTTTTTTTAGTGCCTTTGTGTCTTCGAATGGTCAACTAAGCAAAATACAAATTCAAGGAGTCCACTTAACGAGACTATTTATTTGTATTTCACATTTTGCTGGCTGGGGAATTCTGGGAGTTGAAGTCCTCCCATCTTCAGGGTTGCCTCAGAGGAAAGCGATGTAGCAGCCTTTGTTCCTTTGGAAAGCTTTTTCCTTGCAACATTTCTGAAATTCCCTTGGGAAAGGTTTGGGGTTTCTTGTGGGGGTCTGTGATATTGGAAAGGGGACGTTTTGTTGGCCTTGTAGTGCCAGATCAAGACAGCAGAGGGCGCCTCCCTCCACGGAAAAATCCCCTTGCCTTGATGAAGGTAGTTTCTTCCATAGGTTGCAGGCTGGACAGTGGCTTATGGGTTGGGTCACCAAGCAATGCGCATGTCCAGGAAGGATGCTCCGCTGGAGAGGTTTTGAAGGTGCTCCAGAAATTGTATGCATCCTTGGGGGTCCTGAACTTGGAACCCTATGCTCTGGTGCAGGGGTCTCCAACCTTGGGAACTTTAAGACCGGTGGACTTCAACTCCCAGAATTCCCCAGCCAGCAAATCTTTAAGATTTGTAAACTTCGAAAATAATGGAAGGTGCAGAAATGAGTAGATTGACATTTGCTATTAGAGAGCAAGAAGAAAAAGAATATTATAAAATATGGGGCTTATTTTATCAATGGTTAGATAAGAAATTAGAGAAATATAACATAATATAAACATAACATAATAGTTAAGATAAAATAATGTAATGATATGCTATAAGCAATTACTATGGAAAGGATTATATGTTATTCTATGTTTGATTATTTGAAAATGAACAATACCACAAACTAGGCTTTATAATTGTTGATTCTTGCTCGAAAAAGATGAGATGAATTTATAAATACAGTCTGATAATGATTTGACAATAATGTGATGCTAAGCGGATAGTAGTTATATTATGAATTGTAATGTAAAAACAGGATGGAATGACTATTGATATTGTGCACAAGAGATATGTACCAACAGACACACTGTATAATGGAAAGATTTTATTTAATGTTGTATGTTTTGTGTTTGTTTGTTGTTTAAAATAAAAAAAGTTTTTAAAAAAAGATTTGTAGAATCTTTCTCCCAGAATTCCTCAGCCAGCAAAGCTTTAACTAGGAGTTGAAGTCCACAAGTCTTAAAGTTGCCAAGGTTGGAAACCCCTGCATCAGAGCAAGACCCCCAAGGATGCATACAATTTCTGGAGCACCTCCAAAACCTCTCCAGCTGAGCATCCTTCCTGGACATGTGCTGGCTGAGGAATTCTGGGAATTGAAGCCCACGAGTCTCCAAGGTTGGAGATCCTGGGGAATTCTGGGGGGGGGTGAAGTCCGCCAGGCTTAAAGTAGTCAAGGTCGCTCTTCATTGTCATGCTCTATATTATCCACTTTTCCCTCTCTGAATTAAATTGTAGAAGAGAAACAGCAGGTGCCTCCCCCTGCACTGAAAAACAGAATTTTTCTTTTTTTTTAAAAAAAGAGCACTATCATTTCCCGCTATTCCATTAATAGCCACCCTTGTGGCTTGCGTGTTCTCTTTTAAAAAATAAATAAAAATAAAGCTGTAGCCTATTTAATGCTTGTCAAAGTCTGTTTGGTTCTGATAGGGTGTGGAAATGCGTGCATTTGCGCACACCCCAGATAAAAGAGAAAAAAGGGGGGTGGAGCAGAGAGAGCAGGAGGGTCCCCTTAAAACAGAGGTCCCCAAACTCGGCCACTTTAAGACTTGTGGACTTCAACTCCCAGAATTCTCCAGCCAGCAGAGCTTACTCTCTTGCGATCCCTTCCTCTACAATCTCTCTCCACTTTAAGAGATTAAGAGAGAGAAAAAAGCAGGCCTAGGTGGCTGGGGCATTCTGGGAATTGAAGTCCACCAGTCTTAAAGGTGCCAAGTTTGGGGACCCCTGCCTTAAAATCTCTCCCCACCCATTGAGCAATTCTGTCTAGGACTTTGTTGTCCCCAAACACGGCTCTTGCTTGGGGTCAAAGCCGTTAAGTCCCCCAGATACAAGGTGTGATACAATATTGATTGGTTATTTGGATCTCAGCCCCCTACCTAGCTCAATGTGGCATCATCTGTTTTTCACCCCAGGCCATGGGTATCTTGCAAAGGTGTCCTCGTTTCATGTTGCCAGCTGTGTGGTTTTTCTTATAAGCAAGCTATTCTTGTTCCTGATACCCTTCTAGTGGTTTCAGGTGCTAACTTCTGCCTCGCTAAGACGGTGCGGTTCCAACCCCTTTCCTATTGCAGAGCAGCTCCCACCCTCAGCGAACCCTCTTTCCGCAGAGAAAAGTTTTAAATTTTTGTCTGAGGCAGCACCCCGACTCCCCTGTGACCCCCACCCCTCCTGTAGAGAGAGAGAGGAAGGGGCAAGGCTGCTTAAGGCACAGAAACGAAGACGAGAGAAAATGTTTTAGCAGAATTCCTATTCCTCCCTCTCATGTCCATTCCACCCCTACCTGGGTCCTCTCTCCACATATCAGACCCCTCCTCTGATCCCCAGGGCCTCCTCTCTGCGTACATCCCATCCTCTGATCCTTCAACACCACGTCCAATTTTGTTAAAGACCCACATTGTTCGCAAATGCAGGTCGGTGTCGACAACAGTTTCACCTAGCGACCGTTCAGAAGTTACGGCACTGGGAAAAATGTGACTTATGGCCGTGTCTCACACTTAACGACTGTTTCAGGGTTCCCGTGATCAACATTCAGGCGCTAGGCAACCGTCTCGTATTTATGACGGGAGCAATGTCCCGGGATTGCCAGGTGTGACCTGGCTTGTGACAAGGGCGGGGGGGAGGCGGTCTGATTCACGTAACAACCATTTGACTCGCTGCAGGGATTCACTTAACGACTGTGGTCAAAAGATTGTAAAATGGGATAAAATTGACTGAGCAATGGCCTTGTTTAGCCAGGGAAATTTGGGGCTCAGTTGAGATGGTAAATCAAGGACTAACTGTGCATTGTGCCAAAATATCTTCTTTTTTTCTTCTTCTGACGGAACTTGGACAAAGGTGTACTTTAGCCTCCTCCACCTTAAGATCCTTATACCTGCCAGACTTCACCTCACATGACCGTGCACAGTTCAGGATTTGTCCTTGTCAGGGAGGGGTGGGGTGATGTCTTGTAAAGAGGAAGCCGTTTCTTTAGCGGTTTCTTCATGTCATGTTTTCATTTCATGGCTTTGCGCGAAGAGACCTTTCCATTTAGATAAAAAGGCTGCTGGAAGAGGATCTTGGTAGCTCGGGGTTGAACTGGTGGTCTCTTGAGTTGGGGGGTTCCCTTGCAGACGTTTCACGACCCTACTAAGTAACCTCATCAGTGGTAGAAGAGAATGAGGTTTATGGAGAAGAGGAGGAGGAGGAGGACGATGGGGTCCTGGGTGGTCTCTTGAGCTGGGGGTTTTCTTGCAGACGTTTCACGACCCGACTAAGTAACCTCATCAGTGCTAGAACGGAGAGGGAGTGGGCCGTGTGGAGCGGGGAGGAGGAGGAGGAGGACTGTGGTGTCCTCGGTGCACTTTGACCTTGCTTGTTTTGTTGCAGACGTTTCATGACTCAACTAGGAAACATCAATGCTAGAAGGGAGTGGAGTTTGTGCAGGGGGAGGAAGGGGGTTTGGTGCTCCCTGAGCTGGGTGGTTTTCTTGCAGATGTTTCATGACCCGACTAAGTAACCTCATCAGTGCTAGAAGGGAGAAGGAGTGGTGTGTGTGGAGGGAGGAGGAGGAGGACTGTGAGGTCCTTGGTGGTCTCTTGAGCTGGGGGGGTTTCCTTGCAGATGTTTCATGACCCGACTAAGTAACCTCATCAGTGCTAGAAGAGAATAGGGTTTATGGAGAAGAGGAGGAGGAGGAGGAGGAGGAGGAGGAGGAGGAGGAGGTGGTGGTGGTGGTGGTGGAGGAGGAGGAGGAGGGAGGAGGAGGAGGAGGAGGAGGAGGAGGAAGACTACTATGCTGGGGTCCTTGGTGCTCGGTGGTTTTCTCACAGATGTCTCATTGCCCAACTAGGTAACATCATCAGTGCAAGAATGGAGGTTTGCTCCTTTATATAACAGCAACTGGTTTGTCATACCAGTATTGGTTGGAACGTGGTTTACGTCTTGATGGTCCCTTGTTTAGGCTGTTGCTTACTGTTTGATCGTTGGCCAGAGTTGCTCCATCCTTCATTGGGATGGTTTTTTTTACTGCTGGGTGATTAATCTAGCATTAACCCCCATCGTCCTACCGAGCCGTTGTAGAGCTGATTCCCGAATTCCAAGGTTTGGGGGTGGAAGTATTGCAAGCAAGGGAGAAAACGAAAGCCACCTTCCAAAATGGGGATCATTTGAATTCAACTGAAAGCTAAATGAACTCACTGGAGTTCATTTCAGCCAGACACACACACACACACACACACACCCACACACGCACACACCCCAGCCTGGTGCAGAGGAAAATTCTCTCGTGATTCTTCTGGCCGACATCTCCTCCATCCAGAACTTGTACGTCGTCGCTCCTTCCAAGAGCCGGAGGGATGTTGGTTTCGTAAGATCTCTGGAAGACAGGACTGCACGGGTGGCTGGCCGTCTGTGTGGTTCTGGTCCAAAGGGAGCGGAAAGGGCTTTCATCTAGCCCGGCCCATCCTTTTTGACGAAGGCCCCTGTTCCTCCACCCATGTTTTCCCTTCTTGACCTGAGTTCAAGATGCTGTCGCAAGGCTGCGGATGGGTTGCTCAAACTTCTAGCGCTCGCTGTCAGAAGAGGAAGTCCTGTTGACATCCAGGAGAGACCACGGGACTGGAGAGAGTCATGTCGTGGAGAGGCCTCGGATGCTCAAACGCCCACGGCGGGGAAGGAGGAGGAGTAGCAGCCAGAGAAGGCTTGGAAAAGTGGTCTGACTCAACCTCCATCTGCGGGAAAAGACTCCCCATTTCCTCCCTCCCACCTCCCCCGAGGCCATTCGCAGGCTTAAGAGGAGGGCCGTCCCATTTTGGGGGGGAGGAGGTTCTCCGCCTGCCTTCAGGGCTTCCACCGACCTCCTCCCTGGAAGAGAGGAGGGGTTTGTTGAGTTAAGCAAGAGACTTCATGAAATCAAGGCATTGGAAAGGTCCTCGGAGTCTTAGGGCAGGGGTCTGCAACCTTGGCAACTTTAAGCCTGGGGGATTTCAGCTCCCAGAATTCCCCAGCCAGCTTTGCTTTGAATTCTGGGACTTGATGTCCTCCAGGTTGCCAAGATTGGAGACCCCTGGACAACCCAGTGGTGGTATGCTACTGGTTTGGACGGGTTCAGCTGAATCGGTAGTAAAAAAAACACGGGGGGTGGGGATGGCTCCGACGATCACCTGAGAGGAGGGAAAAAATCCTCCAACTCAGCTGAGTGTCAGGGCTCTGACAAATCCACTCTCATTCAAATCATAAGTCTCTAGCCGCATCTCTCAGAGTTTTTTAAAAAATTGATTTATTAGGAGTGACCACGTCGGCATTAGCTGGGTGCAGCCAACACTAAAATACACCATTCATTTCCCCCTTGACCCTGGCCTTCCCCCCACACCCCCTGGATGTATATTCTCCAATGGGACGCATCCATAGCCAAGAGTCACCAATCATGCCCTCCAGTAATCATCTTGCGTGCCAACAGCTTCGGCTGCCAAGGCTGTTATCTGAGGCATTTAAGGAATGCACTGCTCTACCCCACTTCCTTTCAGCTGGCGGAACCAAAAAGACCAAAGGAGTATCTTCTGAGTTGACACTAAAAAGAAGAGAAAAGTGCAGGATTGGCCCTCCCACCGTTCCCTGCGCTTTTCTCTTCTTTATCCTCTCAGCGGATTAACGCTGCCGGCCTCAGGTGGTATTTGGAAAGATGCACGCCGGCATTAGGCAAAGCATGTCCACCAAGCCGCACCCATCAAGCCGGTGGCAAAACGATTTGAATCCCACCACTGGGGGCCACCATTTAAATAGGAGCCAGACGTGTGCAGCAGCTGCCAAAAACAGCCAACACAATTCTAGGCTGCATAAACAGAGGGATAGAATCAAGATCACCTGAACGGTTACTTAATACCACTTTATAAGGCCTCGGAAAGGCCAGACTTGGAATACGGCATTCAGTTTTGGTCACCACGATGTAAAAGAAATTGTTGAGACTCTGGAAAGAGTGCAGAGAAGAACAACCTAGATGTTTAGGCTAAAACATATGAAGAACGGTTGCAGGAACTGGGCCTGGCTAGTCTAGTGAAGAGAAGGACCAGGGGAGACAGGAGAGCAGTCTTCCGGTATCTGAGGGGCTGCCCCAAAGAAGAGGGAGTCAAGCTATTCTCCAAAGCACCTCAAGGCAGGACAAGAAGCAATCAGGATGGAAACTAAAGAAAGGAGAGAAGTAATCTAGAACTAAGGAACAATTTCCTGACAGTTAGAACTATTAATCTGTGGAACAACTTTGCCTCCAGAACTTGCAAATGCTCCAACACTGGAAGTTTTTAAAAAGATGCTGGATAACCATTTGTCTGAAGTGGTGTACGGTTTCCTGTCTAGGCAGGGGGGTAGACTAGAAGGCCTTCTGTTATTCTATATTCTATATTCTTCTAGTCCAATCCTCCGTTCGAGCAGGAGACCATATACACCCCGGATAAATGGCTGGTCGATCTTTTCTTGAAGTACTCCGGCGACGGAGCACCAACAATTTCAAAAGGCAAACTTTGCTTCAGGTTGAGGATTTTGTGAACACGCGACCAGCCAACTCTCTCTTTTGGGGGCTTCTCGGAGGGCAGAAGAGCTGCTGGTTGTTCTCAGAAGGAGATAATGAATTGCTTGTGAACTGTGGGATCCTGGGTGCTCTTTGTACTTTGTGGCTTTTCTTACAGACCTTTCACTACCCCGCTGAGTAACATCATCTGTGCAGCCGATGGGCAGATAAGCAGGGATTAACTCCAGACAAACGATCTAGCAGAAAGCAATATTTTAATCCAAGGACTATCGAGGGGAAAACCATGCTTCCACTCTCAGTGGCAGGGCAAGCTACTGTATATAAACCGAGCAAACCCCACACTCATCAGAACTGATGATGTTACCTAATGGGGGTCATGAAAGGTCTGCAAGAAAACAAGCTCAAGGGAACCTTTAAGAAGTCAAAGAAAATCTGGGGATCTCTGAGGAGCTATGAAGACAAGAAAAAGGGATCAACTGGTCATTGTAATCCCGGACATGATTGGAGATGAGTCCTGTTTGTCTGCGGTGGCCAAGAACCAGGAGGAATCTGGTATAGCATCTTTTCCAGCTAACAAAATTTATTAAAAGTCAGAAGCATCTGCCATTTGTCAGAAATGGTATAGGGTCTCCCGCTTGGGCGGGGGGTTGGACTAGATGACCTACAAGGGCTCTTCCAACTCTGATTATCTGTATCTAATAAACTTTTGCTGGCTGGAGAAAGTGGTAACAAACTTCTGCTTTCTGATCCGTGGACACGCTTTTGCCATAAGGCAAAATCCTTTCATCGGCTTTTTTTTCTTCTTCCGTTCTGGGTTTTCTAGTGATGAGAAATAACTTTAAATAGGGGTCAGGAAGAACCATGAGCAAAAGGACGAGGCGTTAAGCTTTCAAAGTGTTTGCCCTAACTAACCCTTGTAAAAAAATCTACTTCATCCCCAAAGAATCTTAAAACTTCCAGCAAAACATTCAATATTTAAAAGAAAAAAGCAATGTTTTGTTCCCCAAAAAACCGCAATCCCATTTGAATAGGAAAAAAAAATGTTGGGCCAAAAAATTAAATCAAATAAAAATAATTGGAAGCAACAAAGACCCGGCCAGATAGATTCCTTTGGGAGAAGCCAGAGTAGAAGCCTCGCGGCTTAGTTAAATCTATTCTCTTTTTTTTTTTGCAGTTTCTCTAGTTGAGTTTTTATGTGGTGGCGTGGCGGGCGTTTCTCAGGGTTTATGAGCCGCTGAGCGTCTGAAGATGGCGGGGGTTTAAAAAATAAAATCCAAGAAATAAATTAAAGTTACAGGGCGAGATGAAGATTTATTTTCAGTGCTTCCTTTATTTCTTCAAGGCCTGCCCAGGTCCCGCAGGCTTCTTCAGTGCGACTTAGCAGCAGCATCCTGCATGAAGTGGTACCCAGAAAGGTAGCATCACTAGTCATGCGCTACCTGAAGTCAAAGAAGGGCGCTGGACCCAAAGAGGTGCCAAGTAAATCTCAGGTTGTGTTTCTCCCAGCCCCTCCCTCCAATTTAGCCCCCTTTGCAGGCAGAATGGGCCTTCCCTTCTCCTGCAGCCAAAGCCATATCAGATGCCCTCAACGTTCCTCAACCTGGGTTGGCTTAGAAGACCTTCCAACTCTGTCGTCCTTCCCCAATCAGCTTTTCCAAGGAGATGCTTCTTCTGTCGATCCTTGGACTCTCGGGGATGGCAGAGGGGGAGGGGGGGGCTTCCTGCCCAGCTCCCCAGGCCCTCCCCAAATTGGCCCCTCCACCCCCCCTGCCAAGGAGCCCCAAATTCCAAAGTTTAGGACAGGGGACTCTCTCAGCAGACCGACTGGGCTTGGCAGGGGAGGCTGTCCTGAATCCTGAGCGTGGTCGTCCCTTTGGGCGGCCGAAACCAGCAGGGCCAGCTGAGCTGGTAGCAGAAGAAATGGCGGAGGCTGCGGAAGACGGCATGGCGGAAGATGATGAAGAGCCAAGGGTCCACGATGGGGTTGAGGGCGCTCAAGCGGAAGGCCACCATGTCGGCCGCTTCGCTGTGGTCTGGATCGATGCCACCGATGTAGGCTCGGATCTAGAGGGCGACAGGAAGCAAGGGGTTAGCAAGCAAGCTCAGAGAGCACCAAGGACCGCACAGTCTTCTCCTCCTCCTCCTCTCCACAAACCCAAAATTTCACAAGAAGAGTCCTCCACTCCTCTACTCGTTGCAGAATACCTTATGCCACCAGACTTGAAATCCTAGACCTAGAAAACCTTGAATTATGCCGTCTTTGGTCTGATCTAGGTATGGTATATAAAATCATACATTGCAATGTCCTACCTGTCAATGAATACTTCAGCTTCAACCATAACAACATAAGAGCAAACAATAGATACACACTCAAGGTTAACCGCACCAAACTTGATTGCAGGAAATACGACTTCAGCAACAGAGTGGTCAATGTCTGGAATCCTCTACCGGACTCTGTGGTTTCTTCCCAAAACCCCAAAACCTTTAACCTTAGACTGTCTACTATTGACCTCACCCCTTCCCTAAGAGGGCTGTAGGGGCCGTGCATAAATGCACCAACCGTCCCTGTCCTATTGTTTCTTTTATTTTTCTTATATGTATCCATGTATTCATAACTATGTTTTTACTTAGACCTATTACCTTGTAAGCAATTGACAAAAATAAATAAAATAAATAAAACCCCACTGTCTCCTACCACTAATGATGTTCCCTAGTTGGGTCATGAAATGTCTGCAAGAAACCAACCCAGCCTACAGTTTTCCTCATTCTCCTCCTCCTTTCCACAACTTCTCCTCTAGAACTGATGATGTTACCTAGTTGGGTCATGAAACGTCTGCAAGAAAACATCCAAGCACAGAGAACACCAAGAGCCCCACAGTCCTCCTCGTCCTCCTTTCCCTTCTAGCACTGATGATGTTCCCTAGTTGGGTTGTGAAATGTCTGCAAGAAAAACCACCAAGCTCAGAGAGCACCCCTTCATTTCAACCCCGATACTGAAATCCACAAGTCTTTAAAAAAAATGGCCAATTTTGGAGATCTTTGCTGATTTATCCCCAGATCCCTCGAAATCGTCCCAAGCCTTGAAAAACGACCCACTCCACCATCCTAGGATCATAACCTTCACAGGTCAAGGTTTCTCGCTTGCACGGATGTCCGACTTGAAAGATACGCGGGGTGAATTCTATCCCCTGTGCAAAGAAACCCCTGGAATTGCGGGCTTCCGAAAATCACCTTTGTTTATTTGATTGTTCACTTTTTTTTCATTTTATCTTTGCAATAATCCCATGCCGTGGATCAGACTGACCCAGAGGCCACCCCATTTCAGCTTCCTGGCCAGAGGAGATTCCGATTAATGTGAAGGATGCAGTCCAGGTTATTTATAATGCACACGACCTGGTCTGGCGATGGAGTCTCCAGCCTGGTTTCTAAAAATTGCTCAGTTCTTCCCCCAAATGAATAATATTCTCTTGGATTTTTTTTTTCCTTCAAGAAATTCGAGAGCACTTTTTGACCTCTTAACTCAGCTGACTGCAAAAGTCCCGAGAAAAGAGGATGGGAACGGAGAGAAGGAGGGCTCCTCTCTTCTCAAGAATAAAACCGGGGCTGGAGGAAAGAAGAAACATGCGTGAGGGCAGGGGCAGGTCTTCTGTTGCAGGCACACAAGTGGCCCAAAGAAGGTGATCATCCCAAGCCCAGGTGTTTTCCCCAGCTGAGTATCCCCTGGTGAGAAATGTCCTGCGCTCTGACCCAGAAAAATCACAGGCCGCAAGCTCGAAATGAGTGTCAGCACCTGCGTGTATCCATAGAAGAAAATTATTTGCAAGTCCGGTTGAACTCTGGGGTTTTCGGTGCTCTTTGACCTTGGTGGTCTTCTTGCAGATGTTTCATGACCCAACTAGGAAGCATCATCAGTGCTGGAAGAGTGTGGGGTTTAGGAAGAGGAAGAGGATTGTGGGGTCCTTGGTGCTCTCTGATCTTGGTGGTTTTTCTTGCAGGTGTTTTATTACCCAACTAGGGAACATCATCAGTTGTAGAAGAGAGTGGGGTTTAGGAAGAGGAGGAAGAGCAGGAAGACTGTAGGGGTCCTCGGTGCACTCTGAGCAAGGCTGCATTCTTGCAGACATTTCATAACCCAGCTAGGTAACATTGTCAGTGTTAGAAAGGAATGGGATGCCCAGAATGGAAGAGAAAGGAGAATGGATGACGGAGAAATTAAGAGAAGGAGGAAGACTGTGGGATCCTTGGTGCTCTCTGAGCTTGGTGGTTTTCTTGCAGACGTTTCATTACAAAACTAGGTAACATCATCAGTGCTAATTCCAAGCTACAACAGCACTGGAAAAAAGTGACCACTGGAGCATCTCTATAGTCACAGGATTAAAATTCAGGCACTTGGCAACAATCCTCTCTGTGTGTGTGTCTGTGTGTGTGTGACACGATCACTATTTATAACTTTCCCAGCCATCTTCCGATAAGCCAACTCAATCCGGGAAGCTGGATTTGCTTAGCGACTCCATGATCCACTTAACAACTGCAGTCATTGTCTTAAGCACCGTGGCCAAAAGGTTCTAAAATTGGGTGCAACGTTACTTAGCAAATTCCTTTGCTTAGCGGCGGAAATTTCACTGCTCGTTGCGGTCGTCATTCGAGGACTGCCTACACAGGACATTGCAAACGGAAGATAACGCTGCAGTTGTCCCCTCCCTGACCTATTGTTCTGACTCAGGCTTCATAAAGTGTAATCAATCACAAACTTGTTTTAAAAGCAAAACCTACTTTATTGCAATGCTGGGAATTGTTTCCATTCCCAGCCAGAACTAATCTTAAACAGTTCCCCAAGATAAGCACACACCTTTCAGTGCTGTGGAATGGCTGCCAAAAACAGAAATATCCAATTAATTATAAAAGAAACCAACCGAAGCCCAAGAAAAAAAACCAACCGAAGTATAAAGAGCTTCAACTATGACTCTGAACCGATTGAACTCCTTTGCTTCCTGCAAAGATTTCGTCATTGAGGTCTGACTTTTATCCCTTATGGGAGGGGCCAATCGCCTCCCAGCCTTACTCCTAAGTCGCTCCTTCTGCTTCAGCTGCTCTCGCCTTCGAGCAGCTCTGTGCATATGCGCACTGGGAACAAGCTCCCCCTGTTCTTCTGCCTCGCTGCTGCCAGATTCTGGAGGTTCCAGAGGGAGCCCCCCACTCCCAGAAGGTCCTGGCCCCACCTCTGCATCGGATGCAGGACCCTCGTCCGAATCCTCTCCAGACTCCCTGACTGGTCCCCGTTCTTCCCCACTGTCCAATTCTGCTGCCGGCTGCACCGGCTGCTGGCAAACCACAACGCTTATATTCTCTTTATGACAAACCCCAATAAAAAAAAAAATTGATCCATGCCTAGGATGCAAAAATTAAAAGCCAGGCTTTGTTAACGGAGGTGGAAATTTACAAGAAGGATGGCTTTTGAAGCAGAGCTTGTCAGGCTTGTATTTATAAATGTTGATCTGTATTTTTAGCTTGTGCTTGTCAGAATTTAAAAAAAAAAAAAACCCTCTTCCTTTTAACGTAACAAATGTCTGCCCTTAAAACAAAAAAGCAACCGAGGAATATTTATCTTTTGGCAGATGTTTAACTGCCCAAAGAACTTCAGCAAGTTTTACCCAGTTGGAAGAAACTTTGATCAGGTAATAAGAGAGCCAGAACCAGCCAAACAGAGAAAAGAATTAAAGGATTTATACAAATTCCCAGCTCAGCGAATGGAAAGTTTTGGGATCGTTTTACTTCACTTCCCAACTGACCTAAATTCATTAGGAAATTCACATGCTGGCTTATAATAAGAACAAGGAATGGTATCTATCTATATACGATTTAATTTATATCTATACACAGGTAGTCCTCGACTTGCGACCACAAATGAGCCCAAAATTTCTGTGAATAAAGGAGACATGTCTCAAAGTGAGTTTTGCCCCAGTTTTATGACCTTGCTTTCCCACAGCTGTTCAGTGAATCACTGCAGTGCTTCAGTTAGTAACCCGGTTGTTAAGGAATGCTGCAACGGTCATAACTGTGAAAAACGCTCGTAAGTCCCTTTTTTCAATGCCGTTGTAATTTCGAACAGTCACACAATGAACTACTTATATCTCTCTATCTTCTATATCTATCTATACCTGTGTCTATCCATCTCTCTCTCTCTCTCCTATCTATCTATCTATCTATCTATCTATCTATCTATCTATCTATCTATCTATCTCTATCATCTATCTATCATCTATCTATCTCTCTATCTTCTATATCTATCTATTTCTATCTGTCTATCATCCATCTCTCTCTCTCTCCTATCTATCTATCTATCATCTATCTATCTATCTATCTATCTATCTATCTATCTATCTATCTATCTATCTATCTATCTATATCTATCTAAAAGCGAAATACCACTCAGGCATCATCACAAAATCTCCAGAACCGTAAAGCCTACAAACTTAAAATTTGGCACGTATCTTCCTCTTGGCTTCTAGATGCTCACTAAGAAAGAATTTTTCGAAATGACCATCAGAGCATTAATATTCCCTATATTATTATTATTATTAACAACACACTCTGATCCTAAGGAGTTCTACTCCCCCTCCCCACCTGGAAAGAAATCTCTTCCAAAGGCAAAACAGAAGCAGAGGAGTTTTTTTCAGTTTTAGTTTCACAGCACCAAGCAGCTTGAGTACAGAACAGTTGAGCTAAGCCACGCCCAGGCTCCTTCCTGCCTCCTTCCTGCTCACATAGCAAATACTGTTTCAGTTTCCAAGCAGCCCTCAACTCTCTCACACACTGACCGGACACTAGCCAGATGAATACCAATGGATGCTGGTAGGCAGAGGCAGAATTCCCCCCCCACCTTATTTTCCTCCCCCAAAACTAAGACCGACCACATAGTTTTGTAGCAAAGCACGGGTATTGAGCTAGTATGCAATATACTATATTTTCTATATATATATACGATATACTACATCTATACACTCTATCCTTTCTGCCACCTGGTTTAATCCCAGATTAAATTAAATCGCACTGCAGATTAAAATCTTTGTTGGATGAAATGTCGTTTTCTTAGGAATGCTAGTTTACAAAGCACTTTTAAAACCATTTGCAGTGCCTCTAACAAAGGAAGAAAAACACAGTTTTGGTTGTGTTTCAAATGCTGCAGCTGTGTTTTTATAAGTGCCTTTTTGTAAGTGCTTGTGTTTTTTTTTGTTTTTAATGTGGGTTTTGTTTTGAACTTATCCAAATTCTACCTTAAATATCAACCTGATTTAGGACAGAAAAAACAGTCTAATTAGTCAGCTGTGCTAAGATCCCCCTCTTTCGAAATGGAAAGGTTGGAGCAGGCTTCTCTGACAATTCTTCGTAAAAGAATGGCGTCTTTGGAAACCGACCTCCTCACAAGTGACTCGCATACTGCGGCTGCCCAAAAAGCCAACACAGTCCCAGGCTTGCATTAACACAAGGAGAGAATCAAAGATCACGGGGCGTTTTAATACGGCTTTATAAGCTTTTGATAAGGCCGCCCTTGGAAGACTGCATCCAGTTTTGGTCCCCACGATATAAAAAAAGATGTTGAAAGGATGCAGAGAAAAGCAACACGGAGGATTGGAAGACTAAAACATACGAAGAACAGTTGCTAGAATTGGGTAGGTTTAATTTAATGAAAAGAAGGACCGGGGGGTGGGGGGGGCGGAAACGACAGGGTAGCATCTTCCAATATTTGAGGGGTTGCCCCAAAGAAGACGGGGGGTCAAGCTATTCTCCAAAGACCCCCGAAGTCAGGACTGGAAGCAACGGATGGAAACTCATCAAGAAGAGAAGCAACCTGGAATTAAGGAGGAATTTCTTTAACTGTGAGAATAATTAACCAGTGGAAGAGAAGTGGTGGTTGCTTCATCATTGGAGGTTTTTAAGAAGAGATTGGATGACCATTTGTCTGAGATACTATACGGTCTTCCTGCTTCAGCACGGGGTTGGATTAGATGACCTTCAAGGCCCCTTCCAACTCTGTTATTTTGTGTTCTAAGTTTTAGTTTTGGTCTAGTTTTTAGTTTACTTTATTGCCACTGCACCTCGTTACAACGCAATCAAACACCATCTTCAGGGCACATCATGACCATGAATTTTAAGAATCCAACCTCAGGAGTCAAAGCCTTAACTCTATTAGTACCTAAACTCTGCACTATAACCAGATCTGAAGGACCCAGGGTGGCTTCACAGTATTTGGGGGGCTGCCCCAAAGAAGACCGGGGTCAAGCTATTCTCCAAAGACCCCCGAAGTCAGGACTAGAAGCAACGGGTGGAAACTCATCAAGAAGAGAAGCAACCTGGAATTCAGGAGGAATTTCTTTAACTGTGAGAATAATTAACCAGTGGAAGAGAAGTTGTGCGTGCTTCATCACTGGAGGTTTTCAAGAAGAAACTGGACAGCCATTTGACGGCCAGGATGATGAAGGGTTTCCTGCTCAAGCAAGGGGTTGGACTAGAAGACCTCTAGGGTCCCATCCATCTCTTGTTGTTCTGTTCCTTCTTTGTTTTAGAAAAATCTTCGCTCCGCTCGGAGAGGCCGCTACGCCTCTGGGGATGCTAGTTGAAAAATGACTAAGCAAGATGCCCAGAAGGGCCTCCAGCCAACGGTTGGGCTGGCCGACGTCGGATGGGAACTGTAGTGCATCGGGACTGGACAGCCCCCTTTGGCTCGGCAAACCCTTTTGGCCCCGTGACATGGGGCTTCCCCCCGAGGACTAGGAGAGGATATTCTGGGAAGAGAGAGCTGAGAAGATAAGCTGAATCAGAAGTTGGAAGAAGAAAAGGTTGGCGGTCCCATCGTTGGAAATTGTCAGGAAATGAATGGTCTCACTGGTCGGGTTCTCAGGGTTCTAGTACATGTCTTTCTCAATCTCGGTGACTTTAAGATGGGCGGACTTGAACCCTCAGAATTCCCCAGACTGGCTGCTAATGAATGTGAAAAGGGCTGGACTTCAGCTCCCAGAAGGCCCCAGCCAGCACGGCTGAGGAATTCTGGGAGTTGAAGTCCACCCCTCTTAAAGCCAGTGAGGTTTTATTTTATTTATTTATTTTGTCAAGCGATTATAAGATAACAGGTATAAGTATAACATAGTTATGAATACATGAAATGGATACTTATAAGAAAAATAAAAAGAAACAACAGGACAGGGACGGTTGGCGCGCTTATGCACGCCCCCTACAGCCCTCTTAGGAAAGGGGTGAGGTCAATAGTGGACAGTCTAAGGTTAAAGTTTTTGGGGTTTGGGGAAGAAACCACAGAGTCAGTTCTCCAAAGAAAAGAGGGTGCTAGTTGCAGGGGGCAGGCAGGCTGGCTGGGAGTTTTGGGCGCTGGAATCTCGGCATTTCTGGAAAGCGCCAGAGTGAAGAGGGCTGGTCTCAAAATCTTTGGCCGCTGGCCAACCGGGCTGTCCCATGCAGGCTTGTTCTAAGTCAACGGCTGCATTTTGTCTTGGAGGACAACCTTGGCCAGCGGCCGAGGCAGGGGCCCAATTTAATTTGATCCCACTTCTCTGGAATAAAAATGGCACTCGACCTTTGCCCGGGTGTCCAGTCATGTCCTTTTATTGTCCCTTTTACAATAAAAGGGACAATTTTCCAGGAATTCTGCAGCGGCCAGCTGCAGTTTTCAGAGGGAGGCGGACTCCGAGGGCAGAGGATTGGGAAACCACCTTCCCCTAGTCCTGCTGTGATTCCCTGGCCCATATTCCACAGCTGGGAGCGAGAGATGGACAACAGTCAGAAGTATTTTCCCACCTCCCCTGAAACCACAAGGAGAAGATGCTCTCCGGAGACCAGGCTGGAGTTTTTCCTGTTCTGCACAAGCAATAATTGCTGCCTTAATTGGTTTTCAGCTTCTGGCTTCCTTTTTCCAGCATTTGCCTGCAGCATTTGGGGGGGCTAACTTTTTTTTTCCCAGGGATCTGGCCATTGAAGGCCCCTCCCTTTTAAAGTGCATGGTTAACCCTCCCGCCACATCTCAAAATGCTGAGAAGGCCCAAAGGGCTAGTTTGCCAATACTAGCAATAGCCCTTAGACTTATATACCGCTTCACGGGGCTTTCCAGCCCTCTCTAAGCGGTTTACAGAGTTGGCCTCTTGCGCCTCAACCATCCAGGTCCTCGTTTGACCGATCTCGGAAGGACGGAAGGCTGAGTCAACCTTGAGCTGGTCAAGATCGAACTGTTGGCATTGGGCAGAGTTAGCCTGCAATGCTCCATTCTAACAGGAAGGAAGGAAGGAAGGAAGGAAGGAAGGAAGGAAGGAAGGAAGGAAGGAGGGAGGGGGGGGAGGGAGGGAGGGAAGGAAGGAAGGAAGGAAGGAAGATTGGTTTACAGAGTCAGCCTCTTGTCTTCAACCATCTAGGTCCTCATTTTATCCACCTCGGAAGGACGGGAGGCTGAGTCAACCTGGAGCCTGGTGGGATTTGAACTGCCAAACTGCAGGCAGCTGATAGTCAGCAGAAGTGGCTTGCAGTTTACTGCGCTCTAACCACTGCACCACTGCGGCTTTATAATCTTCGACTTACAAGCTCCGTTGGGTGCAGGATTTCCATTGCTAAGCAAGGATTCATTCAGTGAGTTGCGCTTGATTTTATGACCTTTTTTCTTTTTTGGCCAAGGGTGAGCGAATCACTGCTGTTGTTAAATGACTCAGGCTGTCGTTAAGTGAATCCGGCTCCCCCACAATGACTTTGCTTGCTGTAAGATCGCCAGTGGGGATCCCTTGATCCCGGGAAGCTGCAACCTTTGCCAATCTGGGCTTGGTTGCCAAGTGCCCGAATTCTGGGAGGATACTACGACCGTCGTAAGTGTGAAGACTGGTTGTAAGTCATTTTTTCCAGGAGGCAATGTAACTTTTGAGCAGATGTTAAATGAATGGTTGCAATTCGAGAACTATCTGTATTTCTTCCTAAGACTTTTTACCCTGTATTATAGAATAGAATAGAATAGAATAGAATAGAATAGAATAGAATAGAATAGAATAGAATAGAATAGAATATTGAATATTGAATATAGAATGAATTGGAATGGATTGGAATGGAATAGAAAATAGAATAGAATTCTTTATTGGCCAAGTGTGATTAGACACACAGGGAATTTGTCTTTGGTGCAAATACTCTCAGTGTACATAAAAGAAAAGAGACATTCGTCAGGAGTCAAAAATCATCAGGTCCAACACTTTATGATAGTCATACAGAACAATAAGCAATCGAATCATACTAGGAAACAGTCCATATAAATCGTAAGGATGCAAGCAACCAAGCTACAGTCATACAATCACGAGTGGGAGGGGATGAGTAATCGGGAGTGATGAGAAGATTAATAGTAATAGTAGTGCAGACTTAATAAATAGTTGGATAGTGTTGAGGGAATTATTGCTTAGCAGAGTGATGACATTTGGGTCGTTTTGAGGGAAGGAGTTGAAACAGTTTATATCTGGGATGTGAGGGCTTTGTAAATATTTTCACAGCCCTCTTTTTGACTCGTGCAGGATATACGGGTCCTCCATGGAAGGCAGGTTAGTAGCCATTGTGTTTTTCTGCTACTAGTCCTAATTACTCTCCAAAGTCTGTGTCTGTCCTGTTGGGTTGCAGAACCGAACCAGACAGTGATAGAGGTGCAGAGGACAGATTCCATCCTTCCTCTGTAATTCCTCTGTATTCCAAACAGGCTGGCCTGCTTTTTTCTGAGCTGAAAACTGGGTGTTAAAAAAAAATAATACAGTCTTGATTCTCACCCAGGGCAGCTTTTGAATCCTGCAGCGATCGTGTGTGTCGTTCTTTCCGCGAGAAAAAAACAAAACAAAAACCCAACATCAGATTGCATGGTGCAAAGCCAAGCAACGGAAGGAAGGGGGTGGCAAAGCTTGCCTCGTGCCCTAGAAGCTCTGCCGCTTCCTATCCCTAGATGAGATGATAAGGCTGGCCGTGATTTGAAGGAAGGCAGAGAGAGAACCACCCCTGCACGCACAAGACCTCAATCGGCACAACCGTAGGCTGGCATCAAGTGACGGCGTGGAACCAAACTCAAAATTCAATTTGGTTCGGGCGAGATTCTTCTCCCATCTCCTGGTTTGGGGAACTGGATTGCCAGGACTTGCGGTACCTAATTTGGAGCAAACTTTTCGAGGGTTTTGACAAAGAACCCCAATAAATAAAGCTCTGGGCCCCCAGCCTCTGATTCAGGCAGCTCTGACCCCCTTGGCAAGTTGGTCTTTTCCCTGCTTGTATTTTTTCTTTATTGGCTGTTTCCGAGTATGATTTGATTGCTTATTGTACCCTATGGCTATTATTAAGTGTTGCACCTTATGATTCTTGATGAAGGTATTCCTTTTTCCCTTTTCCTTTCCACTGAGACCATAGGCACCAAAGGCAAATACCACACGTGGCCAATAAAGAATTCTATTCTATTTTGTTCTTTATCCATCGTTCTGATTAGGCCTCTCTCAATTATTGACACAGCCTGACCCAAACAGCCTTTTGTGCTAACTTATCACACCCTGCCAGCTTTCTTTTGCACCAGTAAAATGTACAACAGCCTTCAGCCATCCTGTTTTAGCCGGATCCTAAGGAGCGGTGGATTGGAACTACCAGGCAGTGGATGGCAAGAGGGGAAGTTCAGGCATTTGAATACGACAGACTGGAACACTGGGCTCTCTGTTCTAACGGAATGAAATGCAATGTAGAAAAGAGGAAGGTTTTACATTTAGGCAAGAAAAAACCCCAATGCACCTGGCTCAATAAGTAGCAACTGCGAGGGGGATTTTGGAGTCCTAGTGGATGATCACTTAAACATGAGCCATTAGTGTGAGGCAGCAGCCAAAAAGGCCAACGCAATCCTAGGCTGCATTAATAGAAAGATAGAATCAAGATCGCCTCAAGCATTAATACCAATTTATACCGCCTTGGTCAGACCACACTTGGAATACCGCATCCAGTTTTGGTCGCCACGATGTCAAAAAGAAAAGATGTAGAGACTCTGGAAAGAGTGCAGAAAAGAGCAACAAAGAGGATTTGGCTAAAACGGGGGTCTTCAAACTTGGCAAATTTAAGACTTGTGGGCTTCCACTCCCAGAATTCCTGAGCTAACATGACTGGAGGAGGAGGAATTCTGGGAGTTGAAGTCCACAAGTCTTAAAGCTGTCAAGTTTGAAAACCCCTGGGCTAAAAAATATGAAAAACTGTTGCGGGAATTGGGTCTGTCTAGTTTAATGAAAAGGAGGACTAGGGGTGATCGATAGCAGTCTTCCAGTATTTAAGGGGCTGCCCCAAAGAAGAGGAAGTCAAGCTATTCTCCAAAGCAACTCAAGGCGGGACAAGAAGCAACGGATGGAAACTAATCAAGGAGAGAAGCAACCTGGAATTAAGGAGAGATTTCCCGACGGAACAATTAATCAGTGGAACAGCTTGCCACCAGAAGTTGTGAAGGCTCCAATAATGGAGGTTTTCAAGAAAATATTGGATAACTATTTGTCTGAAATGGTAGAGGGTCCCCTTCTTGAGTGAGGGGTTTGACTAGAGGACCTAAGGCCCCTTTCCAGCTTGGGAATTATGATATTTGAGCTCTAAAACAACTTTGGCAATTTTAAGACTTCAAACCCCCACAATTCCCCAGCCAGGAGAAACCGAAGATTCAGGATGGAAGTTGGCTCACTTCACACCAATAAAGCTTCCTTAATGATCAGCCATTCCACCCCGCAGGCTACACGGCTTCTTATTTTGAACTGCTCATAATTTACAACTTGGAGCAGGGGTCTCCAACCTTGACAACTTTAAGACTTGTGGTCTTCAACTCCCAGAGGTCCTCAGCCAGCTTTGCTTCAGTTGCACAATGAGGGCTGCCATCTTGACTTTTCTGCCCTCCCTGCCATCTTTTCCAACAGAGGAGGCTATCAGCCAACATTTAGAACATGACACGCACGTGCCGCTTTTTTTGCGCCTGTTTTTCGCTTCGCCAGACTTGCAAATTGCAAACAAAAACCAGGTTTGGGGCTTTATTAACGGGCCTCCTTGCATTTCCAGAGAAACCAAACAGAAAATAAAAGCTAAAATTAAAAATTAAGCTTTAAAAAACCCCACCCTGTTTACCTACTGAACATGGCAAGCTGCGAACTGCCCAGGATTCGAGTGCATTTTTCTATCATGTAAAGCATTTCCATTTAATTTGGGTGCAGTTTAATAATGAAAGCGCCTTTTAGAGAACCCGGAAGCACCTTAAATATTTACTGGCACCTTTCTTAAGCAGCATCGCTCTTCCTTCATTTCTGTGCATTTGAAAAGAATTAGGTTGAACATGAATTAAAAGAACAAATTTACGAGAAAAACCTCAACTGCCAAATCTTTTGCCTTTCTTGTTTATTCCTCTTTAGTTGATTTTAAAAGGCGTCCAGCTTCTCAAAATAATCCTTTTTCATCCATTTTAAGAGCCCTTCTGGTCAATTTCACAGCACCCAGAAGAAAATTCCCTTGGCATAGAACAGGAAACCCCAAAAGCATCAAGGAAGAAAAGGGGACATTTCAAAACCAGAGACCCCGTATTCCTTGGTAAATTATGCCGAGGGTTAACCCTGGGAATATTTTTTTTTTTAAATGTCACGATAGCGGTTGGGACTCTCCAATCAAAATCCTGCTTGTTTCAAATGTGCAGGCAACCATCCCCATCAGAATAACAGAAGTTAGTTGGGAGGGACTTTGAAGGTCTTCTAGCCCACCCCACCCCCTTTCTCAAGCAGGAAACCCTATCTATGTATGTATCTATCATCTATCCATCATCTATCACAAGGGTCTTCAAACTTGATAGCTTTAAGACTTGTGGACTTCCACTCCCAGAATTCCTGAGCTAACATGACTGGAGGAGGAATTCTGGGAGTGGAAGTCCACAAGTCTTAAAGCTATCAAGTTTGAAGACCCCTGATCTAATCATCTCTCTCTCTCTCTCTCTCTCTCTCTCTCCCCTGTACCTACCTACCTATTTACCTATCTATCTATCAATCTATCTATCATCTATCTATGTATGTATCCATCATCTATCCATCATCTATCACAAGGGTCTTCAAACTTGGCTAGTTTAAGACTTGTGGACTCTCAAACTCTCAAAATTCCTGAGCTAACATGAGAGGAGGAGGAATTCTAAGCCCACAAATCTTAAAGCTGTCAAGTTTGGGGACCTCCGCCCTAAAATACATGACCAACAGCTGCAGGAACTGGGTATGCCCAGTCTAAGGAACAGAAGGACCGGGTGTGACATTATAGCATCTTGTAATATTGAAGGGACTGTCACAAAGAAGAAGAGGGTGGCTGTCAACCTATTGTCCTCCATCTTGTCTTTTTGACCCCTGTTAAGCCCCGTGGTTAGGATTCCCGGCACGCAATTGTGTTCCTCTCGTGTCTCTGTTTGACAACGGTGACACGTTGCGCAAAAATGCCCGGTTTTGGGTAAGACTTTGGCCTTCCCGCTTGCTCTGAGAGCTTCCTGATTGACAGGCGATCATGAAACCGTTTGGTGTTCCTTCCACTTCCCCCTTTCATTTGCAGTTTTTCTCTTCTGGTTTCTTTGGGTTTTTTCCCCCTTCTATCCTGTCGATTTGATTGGCGAGCCATCCCGAAGGTTCATTTTCAAGGGAACAAAGGACCGGAAAGCGGCTTTTAACAACGAGGCACCAACGTGATGATCATTTCGTCAGGCGGCATGGGGGATTTTCCATCTTAAAAACTGGGGAAGAAAACCTTTACCAAAGCAGTGCAGAACGAGGATGGTTGCCCACTTCCATCCTCACCCAAAGGAGTCCTCAACTTGCAACTGTTCATTTAGCAGCTGTTCCAAGTGACAAACAGCATAACCACTCCTCCCACTGACCACTATCCAGGCATTCCCATGGTCAGGTGACAAAAATTGGGGTGCTTGGTAACCAGCATAGATGAGGGACCTGCTGGCTGGGAACTCCTGGTAATTGGAGCCCACCCGTCTTAAAATTGCCAAGTTCTCAGGGTCTCTAAATGAAGAAATAACTCCATTGCAAAGGCTATAAACCTGAAAATGGGCATGTGTGGAATTGAAAATGTGATGGGGAGGGGGGAGAAAAGGAAGGAAGGAAGGGACAGACGGAGGAAGGGAGGGAGGAAAGGAAAGGAAGGAAGGAGGAGGTGGTGGAGAAGAGGAATAATAGTTAGTAAAAGATACGCATAAACTGACTGCTAATTGTCCTATTGGGGAGAAGAAAGAGGAGGGGGAAGAAAAGGAAGAGAAGGAAGGAAAGGAGGGAGGGAGGATTGGAAGGAAGGAAATGGGAAGGAGAAGGAGAGAGGGAGGGAGAATAGAATAGAATTCTTTATTGGCCAAGTGTAATTGGACACACAAGGAAATTGTCTTGGTGCAAATGCTCTCAGGGTCCATAAAAGAAAAGATACATTCGTCCAGAGTCAAGAAGCATAAGGTACGGCACTTAATAATAGAGAGATAGAGAGAAAGAAAAGAAAGAAAGAAAGAAAGAAAGAAAGAAAGAAAGAAAGAAAGAAAGAAAGAAAGAAAGAGAGAGAGAGAGGGAGGGAGGGAGGGAGGGAGGGAGGGAGGGAGGGGAGGGAGGGAGGAGGGAGGAGGGAGGAAGGAAGGAAGGAAGGAAGGAAGGAAGGAAGGAAGGAAGGAGGGAGGGAGGAGGAAGGAAGGAAAGAAGGAAGGAAGGAAGAAAAAGAAAGAAAGAAAGAAAGAAAGAAAGAAAGAAAGAAAGAAAGAAAGAAAGAAAGAAAGAAAGAAAGAAAGAAAGAAAGAAAGAAAGAAAGAAAGAAAGAAAGAAAGAAAGAAAGAAAGAAAGAAAGAAAGAAAGAAAGAAAGAAAGAGAAAGAAGGAAAAAAGAGAAAGGCTCATATCCTTAATTTTTCTGGCTTATTTCTGAACAATTTTTCTTTCTTTGTCCAGAAATGTCCCCTTTTTAAATCAAGACAAGTCACTGGACATTATCCAAAACGGGGGGGACCAAGAACCCCAACGATTGCTGCAGAAAATCTGCTAAGTACCTCTGCGTCTACCTAACCTCGGCTGATGAACCTGGCGGGAGAAGAGAAGAGAAGGACATCTGCCTTGCTATCTCTGCCGGTGACAGACAAGGGGCCGCAGGAGGAGCCCAGATGGGTTGTGGGGTGGGAGGACCAAGAGGAAGCATGAAAATTCAGCTTAGTAAGACTCTCTTTTTCATTGCAGACATTCATGGTGTGCGTGTGTCCAAAATAGGAGGAGGTTTCCCAAGCTAAATTCAGGAATATATATATCTATAAGATAGTGAGATGGGCAGCATATACATTTAATGCACATTTAATAAGTAAATATACGCATGCACACTCCTCAGCTTACGAACACAAGCGAGCCCAAAGTTTCTGTTGTCAAGTGAGTTTTGCCCTATTTTTAGTGCACTCGTTAATTCGTTCTTAATTTTACTTCGCCCTCTTTTTAATTCACGGATTGCTAAAATTGGATAATTCTACCCCTTCCCCCACCCTCGAGTTAACATTCATGCTTCCCTTTTGGACTTCTGTTTTAATGAACTGGCTCCGCTTTGAAACTTTTCACCTGCAAAAGACCCTTCGGCGAAGTTTGATCAAGTCAAAAACATTTCCCGTTTTGCGTCGCCCCTGAAAGAGGGGACAGGCGCGCTTACTCTTCTCCGCCAGAAAGACGGTTCACCTAAGCTACTGGAGGAAGAATGTAGATGGTCCTGTTCTCCCCTCCCCCACCCTGATTCTGGGGGATTGTATACTTCAAAAAGAGAGAGAGAGAGAGAGAGAGAGAGAGAGAAGAGATAGCATCAAAGGAAAACACGAGGACGACGGGAAGGGAAGAAGAGCGAGGACAGCTATAAATGTTTTGACTCTTCTTCTGATAATGGTTCTTGTGATGAAAATCACAGAGAAGCTCAGATACTATAAAACAGGGGTCTCCAACCTTGGCCACTTTAAGCCTGGAGGGCTTTAATTTCCAGAATTCCCCACCCAGCAAAACTTGTTACCAAAGTTGGCTGAGGCATTCTGGGAATTGAAGTCCACAAGTCTTAAAGTGGCCAAGGTTGGAGACCCCTGACACAGAGGGTCGGTGGGGCCGGGCTGCCTTCACGCCACAGCCTGTATCGAAAGAGACGGGGAAATTCCCAGGAAAAGAGGCGATTTGGTGTCCCGGTCAAAGTATCGGACTAGAAACGGGGAGGTTGAGAGTTCTAGTTCTGCTTAAGGCGCAAAGCCAGCAGGGTGACTATGAGGACAAAGAACCAGCCACTTACTCTCAACTCTAGGAAGGAGACAATGGCAACACACTTACGGCAAACCTTGCCAAGAAAACTGCAGGGATTTGTCTACGCTGGTTGGGGAATTCTGGGAGTTGAAGTCCCCACCATTTTCCAGTTTGATACCACGGTGGCTCAGAATTCTGGGAGTTGAACCCCATTCGGTCTTCCAGTGGCCAAGGTTGAAAAACACCGTTCTAGTTTAAGGGGTGGTGACACCATCCTTCCTTCTATAACTTCCATAACCTCATAAGGCCAACTCCCTCCCATCGTATCCTGTTGAATGTACCCCCGAGTTGGCACCATGGAGGCGAGATTCCCCCCCAAAAAATGGTTTTACCAGCAAGGAGCAGATCCTTCCCAGGACATTTTATAGCGGGGGGGGGGGTCTCCATCCTTGGCCACTTTTAAGCCTGGAGGGCTTCAACTCCCAGAATTCCTCAACCAACTTTGGCAACTTTTAAGACTTGTGGACTTCAATTCCCACAATTGAATTCTGGGAGTCGAAGTCTGCAAATCTTCCAGCTTCGCTGGCTGAGGAATTCTGGGAGTTGCAGTCCACAAGTCGTAAAGTGGCCCAGGTTGGAGACCCCCTGCTCTGCGTGACCCTTTCCCGGAGTTCCGGACTGTGCCCGGAGCGGGTGCCGCACCTACCGTGAGGGGCAACGTGCAGATGACGAAGATGATGGTCACCAGAGCGAGGAAGATCAGATAATCCACCTCTTCCTCCCCTCGGCTGAACCAGCCTTTCTTCCAGCGTTGGCTCGTGCCCAGGGACCCCCGCCGACGGTGCCTCTGTTTCTGGTACATCTGGCAGAGGCTGACGATGACCAGCCCGTTGCAGACGAAGATGGCCAGGATGAGGAAGGCCATGACGGTAGCGTAGGACAACGAGAAGGCCACGTCCTTGTTGCCCAAGACCAAGTCTTTGTCCATCTGGACGAAGCACCAGGTGCCCGGGCAATACTGCTTAAATTTGCCCACCTTCAGGAAAGGCAGAGCACAGAAGAGGCCGCTGAAGACGTAGGTGAGGGGCAGGCAGAGCTTCACCCACCGCCGGATGTGGTGCTGCGAGTAGACGTAGGGGTAGCTGATGGCCAGGCAGCGCTCCACCGCCATGGCGCAGAGCAGGAACATGGCCGCCAGGCTGAAGTACATCATGGAGAAGGCAAAGAGGTTACACAGCCAGTCTCGGCCTCCTACCATGCCCACCAGGGTGGAGTTGCAAGAGTAGGCCACGAAGACCACCGGAGAGACCACGCAGGTACCAGCCAGGTCGGTGACCACCAAGCCCGTCACCAGGATGCAGAAGGACGAGGTCTTGGCGCGCTGCTCCTTCCGGTGAAGACCGAGGATAGCCAGGGCCGCCAAGTTGCCCACCAAGCCCGCCGCAAACATGAAAGAGCTGAGGGTGGGGTCGCTGTTGGTCTGCAGGGTGGTGAGGTTGCTGCAACGGCGGGGCAGGCTGTCGGGAAAGCCGGGGCTCCGAGTCGGGCACATTGGCACAGAGAGGAGGAGGAGGAGGAGAGAGAGAGAGAGAGAGAGAGAGAGAGAGACCAGCCTGCCAGGCTTCTGGGGTGGGCAGCTCCTGCTTCCAGCTTTGGGAAGGGAAAGAAAGAGGCCCACGGGCCAAAGAAATAGGAGGGGGTTCGCCTTCCTGCCCCAGGAACACCCGTCGTCGTGGAAGAGCTCCTCACTGAGGACTAGCAGCTTGCGGCATCCCCCCCACCACCGGGAAGGAGAAGGATGGCGCGCAGGGGAGGTTGCGGGGCGGAATACCTGCACGTCTCCCCGTCGGAAAGCAGAAGTCGGCTCTGGTTTCGGTTGCGGGGCGTTCCCGCTCTCCTCGGGCAGGGTGGGGGTCCGGGGTGGGTGGGTGGGTGGGTGGGTGGGTCGGGGTCTCCTCCTCCTCCTCCTCTTCCTCCCTCCTCCGCCTCCGCTTCTCCTAGGCTGCTCCGGCCGGCGGCGCAAGGCGGGCGCGCGTGCATCTGAGCCGTCCGGGCGCTGCCCGCAGAAGCGGCGGAGGGGGCTGAGCTGCGGCAACGGGCGGGGACTGGGGCGAGGCCGGCCGCCCCCACCCCGGTGGGGCCAGGCCAAGGGGCGGGCGGGCTTCTGCCAGTCCTCCACCCCCCCCACCCACCCCCAGCCCCTCCCTCACCCGCCTCTCTCTCTCTCTCTCTGGCTCAGGATCCCTCTCAGCCTCCGGGACCCGCGTGGGGGCTCTTGCGCAACGCCCTCTCAAGTCGGGGGCTGCGCTCTCTCCTTTGGCCAGGGTCTCCCACCCACCCCCGCACCCCCCCATCCCCGATCCAGAAGTGAGGACAGGATCGCTCGCACCGGCAGCCTTTTCCAAGGCTGGAGGGTCGCGGCGGCTGGGCAGGGGGAGGGGTGGGCTGCTTGGTTGCCGGAGCTGCGGACCCCCCCCCTCCTCCCCGCGTCCGGAGTCGGGGTACGGGGGGCGATCCAGAGGGATCTCTAAGAAGGGGGAGGAGGGGTCCCCAAGGCGGAGGAGTTGGAGGGCCACCCCCGCGTCCCAGCTGGCCGAGGGGGGAGGCACCGTCCCCACGGTTTCCGATACCCGGACGACCCCCTACCCTATTTCGAGCCTGCTAATTCTCCCCCCACCCCCGCCGCCCCGGGGGTAAAGCTGGAGCCAGCCTCCTCCGGGACTCTCAGCCCCTCCAAGGATGAGAAGGACGCCCCCAGTTGGAGAAAAACCCAAATCGCCCTTGCCTGCCCCTCCCTCCCCCCCCCAGAAGCGGGGCTGAGTTGGGGGCGCCGCGCGGGGAGACCCGCGAAACGGCTCGGCCGGGCGAAGGAAGACTGGAAGGCCGTCAGGTGAGGAAGGTGTGTGTTTGGGGGGGGGTCTCCCGCTGCTGGACGGAGGTGGATGGGCGTCGTTTGGAGAAAGTTGCGGGAGCTTCATCACTGGAGGCTTTCAAGAAGAGCTTGGGTTGGACTAGATGACCTCCAAGGCCCCTTCCAACTCCTCTGTTAATCTGTTCATAATGGATCTGTAAAAGCCCCCAACCCAGCAGAGAGATGAAACTATGGACGGTGGGGGGGAAGGAAGCATTGGAAGGAAGAGTGGGCGGCCATCTGTAGGGTCTCCTGCTTGGGCGGGGGGGTGGGGGTGGGTTGGACTAGATGACCTCCAAGGCCCCTTCCAACTCATCTGTGAATCGGTTAATAAGAGAAGGAAGGAAAGAAGGAGCTGCACGCCTGCCCGTCCCAAGGAGGGCAAAGCGCAGCGCCAGGATGGCTCCGAGGGATCTTGCGCAACTCCACTCGGGATCTTGGCAAAGCCGGGCAGGAGCTCTTGGCGCCCCCTGCTGGCCCACACCGGGAAGGAAGAAGCGGAGGCGAAAAGCGGAGGAAAACCGCCCGGAGCGGCTGCCTTCTCCAACCTGGCGCCCGCTGCATGCACTGGCTTGGACCCACAATCCCCCTACACCCCCAAATTCTCCCCCGCAAAGGCTGTTGGGAGGAGAGGAGGCGCCAGGACTGGGATCCAGGACTTAATGAGGAGTTTGCAATCCTGGCCTTTTAGGTAGAACTCTACCGGTTGGACAGCTTGGAGGGGGGGGGGGGTCTCCAACTTGGCAACTTTAAGACTGGTGGACTTCAACTCCCAGAATTCCTCAGCCCTGAGGAACTCTGGGAGTTGAAGTCCGCCAGTCTTAAAGTCATCCAGTCATCACAATTTGGAGAGCTCTGCTATTTTGTGGTTCTTTGCGGGGTTTCCTGGGGACCCCCCTCACTTTCCAGGTTCTAGGGAAGAAGGAAGAAGTTGGACTCCGCAGTGTCCGGTCTGGTTCGACTGTCCCTCCGTCCCCGGTGCCCGTCCTGCCTCTCTGTCTGGCATTGCAAGAGTGCTGGGTGCCAATTCTTAGATAAACAGATCATCAGAGTTGGGAGGGACCTTATAGGTCATCTAGTCCAACCCCTCACCCAAGCGGGAGACCCTGCACCATTTCTGACCAAGGGCAGTCCAGTCTGTCCTTGAAAGCCTCCAGGGATGAAGCTCCCACAACTTCCGAGGGCAACTTCTGTTCCAGGGGTTGATGGTTCTCACCGTCCGAAAATTCCTCCTTATTTCCAGGTTGAATCTCTCCTGGATCAGTTTCCATCCATTATTCCTTGTCTGGCCTTCAGGTGTTTTGGAAAATAGCTTGACCCCCTTCCTCCTCTCTGGGGCAACCCCTCAAATATCGAAAGATGCTCTCCTGTCTCCCCTGGTCCTTTTGTTCCTTAAAATCAGATTATGAATTGGAAGGGACCTTGTAGGTCATCTAGTCCAACCCCCCTCTGCCCCGCCCTCAAATATTGGAAGGCTGCTCTCCTGTCTCTCCTGGTCCATCTGTTCATTAAAATCAGATTAAAGTCAGATGAACAGAGTTGGAAGGGGCTTTGTAGATCATCTAGTCCAACCCCCCTGCCCTCAAATATTGGAAGACCGCTCTCCTGTCTCCCCCGGTCCTTCTCTTCCTTTCTAGCCTTCTGTCTTTCCTGACCCGAATTGGCTGGTTCTTTAGACCTGGAGCCCTGCTGGAAATGTTTTAAGGCTACTTTAGTCTTCATAAGCAGCTGGTTTCACTTCCCAAGCTTCACGTTCCAACGAAAAAGCCGGTCTGAAGAATAAAAAACACACAATGGAAAAAAAACAACGGGAAAGAATGAAAAGAAAAGGAACCCGCCAAGAGCGAAAGAACAGAAAACGAAGCGGTGTTGTGATCCGGAGGTGGGCGAGTGTGCCCTGCGTGGCTATAAGACACGGATCCTTATGCCACCCAACTCTCTTCCGTGGCGACGGCTTGCGACGGCTTGATGATTAATCGAGCCTCTTCTGCCGAAAGCATCTTGGCACAGCCAGCCGACCCTTAAGCAGGCTTCTTTGCGTGCGTCCAATGTCCATCCGGCCTGGAATGAGAGTTTCCATTGACGTCGTTAGAAACCCGCCAGCCCGGTGGACGAGGCAGAGCAGAGGTAAAGGGGTCCGTATTCTGTCATCCTTGTGGGATTTCACACCCAGAACCCTCACACAGAGACAGCTTGGGGCAGTGGTTAAGGTCTTCGTGTACAAACCAGGAGATGGCAAGTCCCAGGCATGAAAACAAGCAGGGTTTGGGCCGGTCACTGGGAGACGGTGAGTTCTAGTCCTGCCTTAGGCATGAAAGCTGACTGGGTGACTTTGGGCCAATCACCAGGAGGCTGGGAGTTCTAGTCCCTCCTTAGGCATGGAAGCTGACTGGGTGACTTTGGGCCAATCAACAGGAGACTGAGAGTTCTAGTCCCACCTTAGGCATGAAAGCTGACTGGGTGACTTTGGGCCAATCACCAGGAGACAAGGAGTTCTAGTCCCTCCTTAGGCATGAAGCTGACTGGGTTGGGCCAATCAACAGGAGACTGAGAGTTCTAGTCCCACTTTAGGGATGAAAGCTGACTGGGTGACTTTGGGCCAATCAACAGGAGACTGAGAGTTCTAGTCCCACCTTAGGCATGAAAGCTGACTGGGTGACTTTGGGCCAATCACCAGGAGACAAGGAGTTCTAGTCCCTCCTTAGGCATGGAAGCTGGCTGGGTGACTTTGGGCCAATCATCAGGAGTCTGAGAGTTCTAGTCCCACTTTAGGGATGAAAGCTGACTGGGTGACTTTGGGTCAATAATCAGGAAGTTGGGAGTTCTAGTTCCACCTTAGGGATGAGATCAGCTGGATGACTTTGTGTTCTGACCAAGGCTTCCTAAGACAATAATTAAGCACACGCTTAGTTCAAACGACCCTCTTTTTATGTCAATGGATGGGAATTATGTGCATTCCCAGCCCGTAATGAGTCCCAAGCAGTTCCTCGAGATAAGCACCCACCTTTCTCTCCTTTGAATGGCTGCCAACAACTAAAGTGCCAAATGAACTGTAAAGAGCCAAGTGAAGTACAAAGTCCACACAGAGCTTCAAGGTTTCATACCAATCAGTACAAAGAAAGTTGCTTCCTGCAAAGACTCCTCTCCATTTGCTCCTCCTTTATGTCTTATGGGAGGGGCCAATCACCTCCAAGCTTTACTCCCGAGTCGCCTCTTTTGCCTTAACTGTTCTTGCCTTCTGGCAGCTCTGCGCATGCGTGCACTGGAAACAGGCTCCTGCTGTTCTTCTGCCTCGCTGCTGTCAGATTCTAGAGGCTCCCGAGTCAGCACACAACTCCCAGATGGCTCTGGCCCCTCGTCTGAGTCCTCCTCAGACTCCTGGACTGGCCCATGTTCCTCCCCACTGTCTGACTCTGCTGCCATCTCCACAGGCTGACAGACGACCACAACAGGTTACTGCAAAATCCCCCTTCCCTCCCCACCCCACTAACCTACTTTCCAGCTCCGTTCTCCTGTGCAGGGCAACCAAAGAAGACCCAGCCAATCAACTGGGACTCAATGGGAGGCGGAGACTAGATGGGGGTGGGGCCGGTCAGAGGTGGGATTTGCTGGTTCTCTGAACTACTCAAAATTTCCGCTACTGGGTCTCCAGACCTGGTCCGAACCATCTGATACCACCCCGTGGCTACATCTGAGCATCTTCACGCATCAAAAACTAGGTGTGGCCAGAAACAGCATCCGTGGTGCTCCCCCGGGAAGGAAGATTTGGGGAGGGGGTATCCGGTACCGAGCTGTGGATGATCAGCCTTCCCATTAGGAGTTTCACAACCCACGATTGTACAAGTCTGGATGGACCAAACACCATTCTGATATTTGCATGACACGTCGTGTCTCCATGCGCTGGACAATGGTTTCTGAGCCTCACCGCTGGGCCTGAGATTGGGGGTGGGGAGGGGGAGAAGGGGCTGGTGTGATGCACCATGCTCCAATCCTCAGGGCTGGGAAGGGGAGGGCGGGCAGGGGGCATCCCAGTCCAGGATTGGGACTGGCCGAGCATAAGTGAGCAATCTCACCTGTGGGAAATCTCATCCCTCTCCAAGCCTTGTGAGTCACAATCCTTCCATTTGCTGTTAAGAGTCAGTCTGGCCAGGAAAATGTTATTATTTTATTTTATTTTATTTTATTTTATTTTATATTTTATTTTATTTTATTTTATTTTTTTATTTTATTTTATTTTATTTTATTTTATTTTATTTTATTTTATTATTTTATTTTATTTTATTTTATTATTTTATTTTATTATTTTATTTTATTTTTTTATTTTGCATTTATTATTTTTATTTATTTTATTATTTTATTTTTATTTATTTTATTATTTTTATTTTTCATTTATTTTCTTATCGTATATTGCATCTTTTTAGTTTGCATGTATTGCATTGTTTATTTTACTTTCAATTCAGCGACCTGATTATTTTACTATTTCATTCCTTTCATTTTATTCCTTTTGCTTTTTTTATTATTGTTTATTGCCAATGTTCTCTTCTGTTTCGTATCGCTTTATTTTATTTCCTTTATACTTTATTTTATTATTTTCCACGTCTTCAAGTGGTCGTAACGTGGAGCAGCTGCTGAACGAAGGCTCCTAAGTCGAGGAGAACCTGCAATTAGAATTTTTATTTGGATCTGTATTTGGTAAAGGTGGAAAGGTTGTTTGGAGAGTGGAATTCTGCACAGGGGTGCCTGCCGTGCCAAACCTTGCCCAAGCTGGCAGCTGTCTTGCTATCTTCTTCCTGTCTGGCTGTTTGCAAATTGGATTTGGCTTTGAAAAAAAAAAAAATCCGTAATACATTTCCGGCAATTTTCATTTCCAGATCTCTCGAGTTGCGGTAATGATTTTACGATAATAGAAGGTTATTTAGTCATTCCACCACAGCAGTAAACAAAGTGGAAGTTGAATCAATAATTTGGAAGCCGGTTATGGTTTTTTTTGCGGATGCTTAATGGATTACTAATGACTCTTGTTTGGATGAAAAACGAGAGCAAAGAGGTGGAAAGAAAAGACTAAACATTTATTAGAATAAACCCAGGACAAGAAAATTTGTGCGGTTTTAATCTTCCAGGCAATTGGAGCTCGGTGACGATGAGGACTACAAGCTTGCTTTTTTTTTTTTTCCAATTAAAACCAGGCTGTTCCGCTCGTTTTACAGTGCTTCTCATTCAACTTGGAAGAAACAATCTGGATAGATGGATAGATATTGGAGGGAAATAAAAAAAAAAAGTCAACTTTAGAGACAGGCAGATTAGAAAGGAATAAAACACCTTAGAAGCTCAGGCTTCCAATGTTTAAATACAAGTACAGGGTAGTCCTTGGGGGTCAGGATTTCGGCAGTTACCCCCAATTAAATCCTGAGTCTCGAGCCAAACTTCCAAAACTTAAAAATGATTTATTGGCAGTTAACATGCCAGCACTGCCTGGGTGTAGCCGACTCTGAGACACATCATTCATTGTCACCCTTGACCCTGGTTTTCCCCCACCCCCTGGGTGTATTATAATTCATATCCTCCAATGGGACACCTCCATAGCCCAGAGTCATCCATCATGCTACAATGGTCATACTTGTAAGGATGGGTCACCAGTCCCCTTTTTCGACGCTGTTGTCATCTCAAACAGTCACTAAATGAGTCGTCGTAAGTGGAGGACTACCTGAAGGGGAATGCCACCCCTCCCCTATTCAATTCCACTCCCCCCCGCACCGTGCCGAAGTGTTTTGGGAAGGGGGGGGGTTCTTCTTACCCAAGGAAGAGGCCACAGCAATTGAGGGGGGGGGTGGGGGCTGTCCTGGCTCACAGCACGATGCAGAAGAGGCGTTTCTCTCGGAAGGGGTTCTCGGCCGAGGAGACGGGCGTGACCAGGGGGTCCTCCTTGGCGTGGGCTTCGCAGTACGCCAAGAGATCGGCTGCCGCCTTGGACACCTGGCACAGAGGAGGAAGCGCGAAAGACAGGCTGTAGCTAGATTACGGCACCGCGTTATTTCAGGAGCAACCCTGGGCATCAACCCTTCAGTGTGGATCTGATGTTGGGCGGGGCGGGGTTACTGGCTCCCAAAGCCTTTTGCTAGACTACTACATTGCATTACTTTAGGAAGCAGCCCTGGGCATCCGTTCAGTGAGCATTTGATGTTTGGGACTCACTCGTTTGGCTCCCGAAGCCTTTAGGTAGACTACTGCACCACATTATTTCAGGAGCAGCCCTGGGCATCTGTTCAGTGCGCATTCAATGTTTGTGGCTCACTCGTTTGGCTCCCGAAGCCTTTAGTTAGACTACTACATTGCACTACTTCAGGAGCAGCCCTGGGCATCTGTTCAGTGCGCATTCAATGTTTGTGGCTCACTCGTTTGGCTCCCGAAGCCTTTAGTTAGACTACTACATTGCACTACTTCAGCAGCGGCCCTGGGCATCTGTTCAGTGCGCATTCGATGTTATGTTGTTCACTCGTTTGGCTCCCAAAGCCTTTAGCTAGACTAATGCATTACATTATTTCAGGAGCAGCCCTGGGCATCTGTTCAGCGATGTTATGTGGCTCACTCGTTTGGCTCCCGAAGCCTTTAGTTAGACTACTACATTGCACTACTTCAGCAGCGGCCCTGGGCATCCATTCAGTGCGCATTCGATGTTATGTGGCTCACTCGTTTGGCTCCCGAAGCCTTTAGCTAGACTACTGCACCACATTACTTGGGCATCTGTTCAGTGAGGATTTGATGGCCTGGCTCCACTTCCCGGCTCCAAGGGAAACCCTTTTACCTTCATGCGATCGATGTTGACCTCCAGCTTCAGCTGCTCCACCGTCTTGCGCGCCTCCGCAATCTTGGCCATGTTGTTGGACATGCCGTTCTACACACACGGGGGGGAGAGGGGGCACACCTTCGCCCAGCAGGGTGGCGCACACAGAGACCAGCCGGTTGTGCGTTCGCAGCAAGCGGGGAAGCGCAGTGTTCCCTTCCCAGAGGAGAAGATACGCCTACAAAACACGAATTTTGCATTCTCCATCAATGCAGCCCTTGACTCTCAGAATGTCCTTAATCACAAACACACACACACACACACACACACACACACACACACCATACACAAGCCTGGGCCAGAAAAGTTGCATGGTCCCCACAGTATCTAACTGTCCCGCTTAATGACCAGCCTCCCCCAATCTGGAAAGTCCCATATGAGAGGAACACAAGTAACACACGCAGTTCCTGCAACCATTGGTCAAATATTTTAGTCTCTAATCCACTAATCCTCTTTGTCGCTCTTCCCTGCACTCTTTTTCTAGAGGGCAATTAACCAATGTTGGTTTCCTGCCTCCAGCCATCTTTCTTGCCAGAGTGAAAGGGAAAAATAATGGAATAGAATAACAGAATGGGACCTTGGAGGTCTTTTAGTCCAACCCCCTGCTCAGGCAGGAGAACCTATCCCGTTTCAGACAAAGGGTCGTCCAGCCTCTCCTTAAACGCCGTGGAAGCACCCACAATGTCTGGTGGCGAGCTGTTCCACTGGTTAATTGTTCTTGGGTTTTAGGGAAATGTCTTCTTTTGTTCCAGGTTGCTTCTCCATTCGTTTCCATCCGTCGCTTTTTATTCTGTCTTCGGGTGCTTTGGGGAATAGCTTGACTCCCTCTTCTTTGGGGCAGCCCCTCAAATCCCGGGACACTACCATCACCCCTCAAATCCTTCTTTTCATGACGTACCCAAGTTCCTCCACCGGTCTTCCGATGCTTTATCCCCCCAGCCCCCTAATCCTCTTTGTTGCTCTTCTCCGCGCTCTTTCTAGCGGGCGATTAACCAATGTTGGTTTCCTGGCTCTTTAATTCTTGCCAGAATGAAAGAGAAAATGAGATTTTTTGGGAGGGGTGTGTGTGTGTGTGTGCAGGCTGCGGAAGAGATGAAGGGTGACAGTGGGAGGCTCCGAGCCTGGCCTGCTTTCCAAGGGAAAAGGGCACCACGGGACCCCCAACCGGGTGGAGCAACCATTTGCAGGGGGCAAATGCCATTAATTAGCTCCCTCCTTGCACCCCCCCCTTCTGCTCCTCCAGGTTCAAAGCCATCCGCTAATTGCACAGCCCTCCTGCGTGGAAGATGGGAGGAAGCGGGCGGCAGGGAAGAAAGCTTAGGATACAGCTAGATATTTTTTTTGGAGGGGGGGGTGGAATGGGAGAAATGTGCCAGGGTAGCAGGAAGGGGGGGGGGGTGAGTCCCTGGAAGCAGCCCCTCCCTTCCAAAGGCTCCCATTCTCATAAGATGCGAGGTGTTAATACGGCTTTTCTACTGCCTTGGAATTTAGACCACCCTGAGAATATTTGCAGTTTTGGTCCACCACATTTGAGACTCTGGAAAAGGGTGCCGAGAAGAGCAATAAAGATGAATTAGATCATAGAATAGCAGAGTTGGAAGGGAACTGGGAGGCCATCTAGTCCAACCCCCTGCTCCAGCAGGAGAGTCTGTTCCAAATATTAGGGGACTGGAGGCTAAAATATATATATATATTTTATATATATATAAGAATGGTTGCTGGAATTGGGTATGCCTGGTTTAATGAAAAGGATTACCGGGTGGACATGATAGCCGTCTTCCAATATTGGATACTTCCAATACTTATTCTCCAAATCACCTGGAGGCAGGACAAGAAACAACGGATGAAAACTAATCGAGGAAAGAAGCAACCTGGAACTAAGTAGCAGCTTCCTTATAAGTTAGACGAATTCATTGTGAATTAATTAAATGTTAACTCATTAATTCAATGGGATGATTTCCCTCCAGAAGTTGTGCTGCTCCAACGTTGGACATTTTTTTTTAAAAAAAAAGAGACTAGGCAACAATTTGTCCAGAATGGTATATACTAGGATCTCTTGCTTGGACTAGATGACCTCCAAGGGTCCCTTCCAACTCTGTTATTCTGTTCTTTTGTTCTCTTAAGAGTTCATTTTGGCCCCAGAGGGCAACAGTGCCTCTGAGAATACGCAGAGCTCTTTTGAAACCCGCAAAGTAGGTCAAGCTGCCCACTTTTTCCCCCCTTGCCAATTTTTTTGGAGGGAGGGACCCCAATTTTGGAATCTAGAAGCCTTCTGGCAATTTGCTCCATGGTTTTACTTAGTTGCTGGGGGGATTCTGGGAAGAACGAATGGCGGTTTACGAGGCCGCATCAAAGGTAGGTTAAAGCAGCTTGCAATGCCAGGCGTCCAATGCTAGTTGCCAAGAAAGGAAGACTCTGAGTGTATGCAGAGGGCTCTTCATGGTGTTTTCTGCTGCCCTGCCCTGCCAGCTGGGACCCAATCCAGCTCAGCTTGGCACCTGATGCCAAGGGAGGAGAGATGGCTCCCTCATTGCTGCTTTGCACAGATAAATTATCAGGAGGAGAGCAAGTGATCTCTGGAGATCCCCTCCGGGTTTGAATGGCACAAAGAAAGGATCTCAAGAGCAGAGAAAGTGGCATCAGGGGTGACACACCCTACCACTTAGGGCAGTTGGCACAAGTGAGAAGCATTTGATTCGGACCTAAGATGGCTAAAATACAGTAGTTAAAAGTGAACTGTTTTAAAATAAAATGGCTAAATAATGCTAATATTCATTACTGGAAGGTTTGAAGCTTTTATTCTGTTGCCTTTCTTTGTTCTAAGCTGCCTAGAGTCATCTTTAAGCGAGATGGGCGGCATATCCATTTTATAATAAATAAAATTATGATGCAAAGGGTTAAATAAAAGGCAGTGATCCAAACGGGTGTATTTATCCTACTTTTCCCCCCCTCTTGGGTACGTAAAGAAATAAAAATATAAGGGAAACCCAAACCTATTTTTCAACAAGGACCTAGTTTAAACATTCAAATTTTATTTCCCCCCAAAATTATAATTTTATTTATATCATATTCAGAGACCGCCCAGCAACTCCGGATACTGATAAACAAAAATAAACAAAAGCTTTTAGAAGTTTTAAATTAAATTAATTTTTAATTACAGTGGAAAAGCATCTGGTACTTTACAGTTATTAAGTCCACATTTCCTGTGGGATGCTGAAGGACTGCCAATATAATACTGCACGCAGCGCATGAATTTTTAGTGCCTCCTAAACTGCTCATATTCCGAATATTCCATCTTGGCTCTCACTGTTAGCTACAGGTAACTTTCTCCTATAATGTAAGGCAGAGGGGAAAGGGAATTTCTGATCTTCGAAACCTTTAACTTGTGAGGATGCAACTCAAGTGAGACAGTAAAAAGTTTGCAATGAGGCAAGAAAACCAGGTTGCTCTGTACCAGCCCGAAATTTGAATTTTTGAATTTTTGAATTTTACCTTTATTGTCATTGCATTCCACGAATACAGTGAAATTTGAAAGCTACTCCAGCACAGTGCCCCAAACACCACATCACAATCACACTACATGTATTTAAAATAATAATAATAATAATAATAATAATAATAATAATAATAATAATAATAATAATAAAATTAAAACCTATCTAAATAGTGTCAAATAGTTTAAAAATGCCACTATATACATCGGAATAGATCACAAATGCACTGTTTGATTCAATTCAGGTAGCATTTTTTTATGAATAATAACATTTTATTCAAAGCCATCCGCTCTGCAACTTTGGATCCAGGGTTCTGAAAATTTGATTGGATTTGACTAAAGAAATATTGCACCTTATTTAATATAAGGCTACGCACTTTTGATCTCTTACTCTCTTTTAGATGAAATTAAGACGAGAATGTTTCATGAAAACTGGGTTTTTTTAGCAGGTGGGTGCTATTTATCGGTGTTACTCCTTCAAACTTAGAAAGAGCTGGTTGGATGGCTAAATACCTCTGCCTCAAAAGGAAACGAGGTCACTTATCTTGGACGTCTTTTTTGGGTTGGTTTCTTATTTCATCATTCTCTTTGTTTGCATTTTAAGGTGAGGTGTCGAAACTGAAATGAAGGCACGCTTAAGAAAAAGCTTCGCTTTTGATGCCTCTGGATCAAATCTGTTAGCCAGAAAAAGATGCTAGCAGACACCTTTTAATCCTCAACACCTATCCATCAAAACACAGGTCCTAAGAAGCAATTAAAATCTTGGCTTTGCTCGAAGGGGAGGTCCCCACATCCCCTCCTTCCCGCCCCAAATCCTGGTTTAGAAGGAGGCAGCTTTGCTAGGCGTCGTGTGTGTTTGGTTCACCCTTCGGTTTCTCCAGAATTGGGGGTACCAAATGCCAGGCTCCCCTTCAAACCCACGCTACCCAAGTTGGAGACTGTTCTTTCTCCATTCCTCCCCCCCCCCACACAAGTCGAGTGGCTCCAGGTGCCAGAGAAGAAGAAAGAAAGAAGGTTCCTACCTGTTGCAGCTTCAGGGAGTGACTGCCTGGGTCTCTGGGTGGTGTGAGCAGCTGGTGGAAGGTCCCCGCTGGGGTTTTGCAGACAAAGAATAGAAGAAAGGGACCTGCTGCTGACAGTGGCTGCCCCCCCCTCCAGGAGAAGCCGTTTTATACGCAGAGAGGAGGATGGGCCAGGCAGGATCTAAGGCTGGAGACCTGGTTTATGGAAGCATTTGGAGAGTCCCACGATCAATGCTTCTCAAGCTTAAAACCTTTTAAGATGGGTGGACTTCAACTCCCAGAATTCTCCAGCAAGCATGCTAATGAACCTTATAAGATGGGTGGACTACAACTCCCAGAATTCTCCAGCAAGCATGCTAGTGAACTTACAAGAAGGGTGGACTACAACTCCCAGAATTCTCCAGCAAGCATGCTAGTGAACTTATAAGATGGGTGGACTACAACTCCCAGAATTCTCCAGCAAGCATGCTAGTGAACTTACAAGATGGGTGGACTATAACTCCCAGAATCCCCTAGCCATCATGCTAATGAACCTTACAAGATGGGTGGACTACAATTCCCAGAACTCTCCAGCAAGCATGCTAGTGAACTTACAAGATGGGTGGACTACAACTTCCAGGCTAGCTGGGGAATTCTGGGAGGTGAAGTCCATCCATCTTCAAGTTGTTAACTTTGAGAACCACTGCACTGAGAGGCCCTTGACAGGTAGACCTTAACTTACAACTGTTGATTCAGTCACCAAATTTACAACGGTGCTTTACAAAAACGACTCGCCGTTCCTTGCTCTTAGCACCCCCATAGCACCCCTACCGTCATGTGATCCAAATCCTTCGTGGCCGGGGTGTATGTACAATGGGCTCCGCATCTTGGGATTGCATCTCATGTATTTTGCCCGGCTAGAAGTAACCGAGTTTGGTAGGAAGTTGGCTTAGAGTACCAATCGCAAGAGATGGTGAGAATTAACTCGGTTTATCACAGGATGACCAGATTGTTCAGAATAAAATTCTCGAGAATTTTGCAAAAAAAATTCTGCCAGCGATGTTAGATTTTAGCAGCATTTGGGACAGGGGTCCCCAAACTTGGCAACATTAAGACTTGTGGACTTCAATGCCCAGAATTCCCCAGCCAGTATGTTAATGAACTTTGAGATGGGTGGACTACAACTCCCAGAATTCCCCAGCCAGCGTATTAATGAACTTGAAGATGGGTGGACTTCGATTCCCAGAATTCCCCAGCCAGCATGTTAATCAACTTTGAGATGGGTGGACTACAACTCCCAGAATCCCCCAGCCAGCACGCTATTGAACTGGATCATGACTGCCTCTGGGGAATTCTGGGAGTTGAAGTCCACAAGTCTTAAAGTTGCTAAGTTTGGAGACCTCTGATTTGGGAGGAGAAAACCACCTTGGGCGCAGTGCTGATGTCAGCCACAGGGGGGCAGAGCAGGCAAGAGCATCACCCCATGTGGAAGGCGCCTGCTTCACAGTATTAACAAATATTCTTGGAAAATTCCTGCCAGCCTCTGAAATTCGATTCCGCTACCAAATTTGGAGATCAAGCAACTTGCTAGACCTGAGTGAGCAAAAGGGAATTTCTGAGCTCATATATGTGGCCTGCCAGATTTTTATCACCTGATAATGCAGCGGTTCTCCACTTTGGCGACTTAAAAGGTTTGTGGACTTCAACTCCCAGAATTCCCAAGAGGCAGCCATGTTCCAGTTCAATAGTGTGCTGGCTGGGGAATTCTGGGAGTTGTAGTCCACCCATCTTAAAAGTTTACTAGCATGCTGGCTGGGGAATTCTGGGAATCGAAGTCCATCTTAAAGTTGCTAAGATTAACCAACACGGTGGTCATGCAAGAGTTGGGTCTCCATTGCACACTGAATTATATTTTGCATTTAAGTCATATTCTTTTGCTAGACCCGGAAACGGTCATAAATACAAGTCAGTTGCCAAAGGTCTAAATTTTGACCACCTGACCACAGGAAGGCTGCAACGGTCGTAAGTGTGAGGTCCCTTTTCCCAGTGCTGTTGTAACTTGGAACCATCACTAAATGAATGGTTGCAAGTCTCGAGGGCTAACTGTAAATGGGAGAATTGTTTTAATCCCCGGGGCTAAACCCCTGCTGGTGTCTTCCGGACCTTCTGGATGATCTCTCTCTGCCTCCAACACAGAAGACGGAAGCTGAGTGTGTCTGTGTGTACATGGAGTCCTTTTTGCACAAATACTGCAACTGTGTGCAAGCCGCATGGGACTCTGACAGGAGCGCTCAGTTCCTTTGACCTGATGTCATGTGCCTGCCTTTGCGTGCGCACACACACACACACACACACACACACACACACAAACGTGTGTGTGTGTGTGTGTGTGTGTGCGCACAACCCCCCTGCAGCCCCCTCTGGCTCTCCTTCTGCCAGCTGCGATAAGGGTGCTGCAGGGCAGGGCAGGGGGCTAAAATTAACCGGGGGGAGGAGGCGGAATTCTTGGGGCAGCGTCTGGAAAAGATCAGAGCTCTGCCAGATGGCGGGACGGGGAAGGAGGGCCGTGGAGCCCGGCAGGCAGAAAGGAGAGGCCCAAACCCAGCCGTTTTATTGCTGGAGAGGAAGAGAGCTGGGGTCAAGAGCAGTCTACCTGCAGAAGGGGGCCATCGAGGGAGCTCTGCAACGCAGAGAGAGAGCCGCTCATCAACGGAGCCTGGGGTCTCAGAGGAAAAGAAGACTGCAGAGTTAGCAAAAGATGTATCCGCTCTGCTGGGAGTGGCCTGGATCGCCCCCAGATTTGGAAGGAGGCGCTGGTAGTTTTGGGGTGCCTTCGTTCTGTATTGATATGCACGTTATATGTGAGTGGGTGAATGGGTGCGTTTCCATCTCTGGGAAAGGAAGGAAGGAAGGAAGGAAGGAGAGAGAAAAGGAAAGAAGAATGAATGAGAGGGAGGGAGGGAGGAAGGAAGGAAGAATGAATGAAAGGGAGGGAGGAAGGAAGGAAAGGAAGGAAGGAAGGAGAGAGAGAGAAAAGGAAGGAAGAATGAATGGAAGGAAGGAAGGAAGGAAAGGAGAGAGAAAAGGAAAGAAGAATGAATGAAAGGAAGGAAGGAAGGAAAGGAGAGAGAAAAGGAAGGATGAATGAATGAAAGGAAGGAAGGAAAGGAAAAGAGAAAGGGAAGGAAGAATGGAAGGAAGGAAGGAAAGGAGAGAGAAAAGGAAGAGTGAATGGAAGGAAGGAAGGAAAGGAGAGAGAAAAGGAAAGAAGAATTAATGAAAGGAAGGAAGGAAGAAAGGATTGAAGGAAAGGAAGGAAGGAAGGAAAGGAGAGAGAAAAGGAAGGATGAATGAATGAAAGGAAGGAAAGAAGGAAAGGAGAGAGAAAAGGAAGGATGAATGAATGAAAGGAAGGAAGGAAGGAAAGGAAAGAGAAAGGGAAGGAAGAATGAATGAAAGGAAGGAAGGAGAGAAAGAAAGGCTATAACAGTGTTTCTTAACCTTGGCAACTTTCAGATCTTTGGACTTTCAGTTGGCTGAGGAATCCGGGGGGTGGGGGGTGGGGGGGGCGAACTCCACCCATCTTCAAATTCACTGACATGCTGGCTGGAGAATTCTGGGCCTTGAGGTCCAAGCGTCTTAAACCGCCCAGACTGGAGAAACACATTGCCCTTAGCACCATGGGGGTTGGGGGACCCTTTGGCTTCACCAGGAGAAAGGCACTCTGCACATGCTCCCGGCACCCCTGCCATCCCTTCCCTTCATTCGAAAGCGCCCACCGGATGCTTTATCCTTTAAAAATACAGATAACCGGATTCTCAAAGCGAGAAGACGCGGTATTGAGAAGGCGTTTTAAAATGCTGGAACTATGGATCCTAGTCCCATGTGGACTAGAAACTTAGCCTTTCTTGCTTAAGGGAGGGCGGGGGAGGGGGCCTGGTTGGTTTCTGCAGCCTTTCCCA